>NW_026878173.1:0-10677 GCF_032173495.1 Musca vetustissima | reverse complement strand
TTCAAAGTTTAGTGTTAAACCATTTTGCAACGTAATAATAGATGAATTAATATTATCTATGGCGTATGAAGAACATTTTGATGGATTTAATGGTTGTGAAGTTTCCAATGCCGCTATCAAACACCATTTGAAACAGTAAATGTCTCCATTATAAATATTGATACAGGCTCTTTTATTTTTTAGTTCTTTAGGTGTGGGTATATATTGGGAACCTCTTATGGGTGAATGCTTGTTAATGTTGATTTTCAAACTGAAAACCTTTAACAGGGCCCAACCGGAATCCCGTTCTTGGAACTCGGACATCTTCGTTTTTATGTAATCAAAATGATCATTTAATATATTGTCAATGTTATCAGCTCTTTCAAGTTCCATCATTTTTGAGTTGTGGTATATTTTTTTAATTATTATGTTCTCGTTACAAGGTTTAACATATTCTCCACCCAACTCTAAATTAAATTTGATTCTGTAATGACGATTTAGTGCTTCTTGAAGTTGATTAATAAGGGATGCTTTTGCCCCCTGAAATATTAAATCAACTTCTATTGTATCTTCTGTTATTTTATATTGAAAGGTTTGGATTCTATTATTGAATCCACTCCTTACTAGCATCATATCGCTATTTACACCAGAAGTCGTTCCTTGTTTCATGCCTTCAATTTTATTTTGTTGTTGGTTTGATTGTTGTATCTGTTGGTGTCTCTGCCATGTTCCTGAAGGTAGTTGATTCACAGCTTCATTTTGCAGTTGATAAAAATTTGGGTGATACACTTCATAATGTAATTTTAAAGCCCACTTGTTTGCCAACATTTTCTTACATATTTCACAAACTTTATGTAACATCAAATGCTTTTTAAGTGCAGCTTTAGAACTCAACGCTTTTGAGCAGAAATTGCATTGGAAGCTTTCCATTGTAAATACGTTTCAATGTTTTTCTCACTTTTAGTCTATTTTTATAACTTTATAACTTTCGTTCACTTTTCACTCTGAGTCTCTTTTTGGTTTTGCAGAAAGTATTGAAAATCACTTATACACTGTAAAAAATCACTTTTACTCAACTGGTTGTGATATGAATAGTTTACGATATGAACTCTCAACTGAAAGTGGAATATAGATTCCTTTTATATTATAATTATACCTCGTATTGACAATATCATGTATTATTACGTTCGTTTATTAAAAGTATCCCAGAATGCAAAAAAAAATGCCCCCCTCCGCCTTTTCCTCTTGTATCCAAACATTTCGTAAACACATATTTGTTCCTGTCTTTCCCCTTTATACTCCTAATCATAGTTGCATAAGATTGCGAAATTCATTATGCTGTTTATCATATTTCTGTCCAATGGTTCTTATCAACAAGTGTTCGCCTCTTTATTTTTGGCGCCCATCAGTCTTTAAAATCATACAAATCCATGCGCCTGTCTCCTAATACCGCTGACCATTTTTACCGATACAATTGATGCATGTATGTTGTTGTTTGTTGATATTCTCAATAGTCCCTACAGTTTGTTTCCCATATTTGTCCCCCTTCCCTTGTAAACATTTCGGTAAGCTCCGCGCATTCCAACACTCAACAATGCTCGATTTAACATAAACACATTGGTATTGATATGATCAGAAATAAACATAACTGCGTCTGTCTCTTCATGCCGCTGACCATTTATATCACTAACCATGCTGTTGTTGTTTTTATTCCCTATATTTTGTTCCACATATCTGTTCCCCCTTTCCCCTTGCCACATATTTGCCTCCCTTTCCACGCATGCCCAACACTCAACGATGCTCGATTTAACATAAACACATTGGTATTAATATAATCAGAAATAAACATCAAACTCAAAGCTAGGGCGTACATATTCCTCTCCCCCCGTTTCCTCTTGGATCCAAACATTTCGTAAACACATATTTGTTCCTGCCTCTTCCCTTTTCACTCCTAATCATAGTTGCATAAGATTGCGAAATTCATTATGCTGTTTATAGTTTGGTTCCCATATTTGTCCCCCCTTTCCCCTTGCCACATATTTGCCACCCTTTCCACGCATGCCCAACACTCAACAAATAAACATAACTGCGTCTGTCTCTTCATGCCCCTGACCATTTCTATCGCTAACCATGCTGTTGTTATTCCCTATATTTTGTTCCACATATCTGTTCCCCCTTCCCCTTGTAAACATTTCGGTAAGCTCCGCGCATGCCCACATAGTTTGCCATCCCTAATATTCTTAAACCGAACGGACACACACACACGCACACACATTGCCATACTCAAGGTCAAGAGCGCGCCCACACACGTCGATCAACACAGTTTGCGAACGGAGACACACACACACAAACACATACTTTGCCATACTCAGAACGGAGGATCACACACACAAACGCACATACATAAATTGCCATACTCAGAACGGAGGATCACACACACACACACACACTATTTGTAAACAAAAGCGCACGTGTTCACACATACACGGACGGACAGACGATTTGTTTACTGTAATTTGATACTTTAATGAGTTTTTGACCATTTTAATAACTTTTGGCTAATCCTTTGTATTTTAAACCATACATAGTTATTCTACTGATATATCGGTCCACATTTAGGCATAGCTCCCATATAAGGGTACCCGCCAAATTTCGGTATTTTGGGGTTCTTGAGCGCGCTTTTCAGCCGAATTCGCTGAAATTTGGTGCATTGGGTTATTATTGGGTACTAAATGTCTCCACAAAAAATTATGAGTATAGGTCCATTTTTCTGGTAGCCCCCGTATAACGGTACCTCTCAATTTTCAGTATTTTGGGGGTTTTGAGTTCTTAGTAGGTACCAAATCTCTCCACAAAAAATTATTAATATCGGCCCATTTTTGCGGGTAGCCACCATATAATGGTACCCCCAAATTTTCGGTATTTTGGGGTTCTTGAGCGCATTTTTCAGCCGAATTCGCTGAATTTGGTATTTAGTAGTCGAATATGGTAACAAATCTCTCTACCAAAAATTATTAATAGTCGCCCCCTTTTTATGGTAATCCCCATATAACCCCCCTTTTTATATTAAAATAGTTATCTGATTTGTTCCGCGTTTGAGTTTGGTTCTAAGACTCTGTTGTAATCATTTCATCTGCGGAGGATAGCGAGATAAAAAATAAGAACTTAAGGTTGGGTAATGAACTATAGCCGCATTTAGACCTAGTCCCTGTGTGGAGGTTTCAGAAGGAGTGGACCGATATTCCCCATTTTCGAATTTGAATTATCAATGAAAAATTTCTGACATTTGTATTATGGTATACATAATCCGTTTTTAGACATGTCGGTATAGGTCCACTTTTTAGTATGTTCCCTATATTTTCATTTCTAGTACCTATCAGTATATCTATGGTGGAGGGTATCCAAAGTTCGGCCCGGCTGAACTTAACGCTTTTTCACTTGTTTTAAAATGAACTGGTTCCTTAATGTAGTTCCTTTGCTCCTTATAGTTCCATTCCTCCGTACAGTTCATGTGCTATTTATAGTTCCTTTGTTCCATATAGTTCCTTTCCTCTTTATAGTTCCTTTGCTCCAAACAGTTCCTTCGCTCCATATAGTTCCGACTCCTACATAGTTCCTTTGAAACTCTCTCTTTCGTCTTACTTTTTATACCCCCCACCATAGTATGGAGGGTATATTAATTTTGTCGCTGTAACTCATCGAAATATTCATTTCCGACCCTATAAAGTGTATATATTCTTGACTAGGGTAAAATTCTAAGACGAACTAGCCATATCCGTCCGTCTGTTGTAATTACGCTATCTTCCGAAGGAATTGAGATAGGGTACTGAAATTTTGCACAGTTTTGCCTTTTGTCTGCAGGCAGGTCAAGTTCGAAGATGGGATATATCGGTCCACGTTTAGGCATAGCTCCCATATAACAGTAACTCCCAATTTTCGGTATTTTGGGGTTCTTGAGCGCGTTTTTCAACCGAATTCACTGAAATTTGGTACATTGGGTTCCTATTGGGTAGCCCCCATATAAGGGGAACCTCCTAATTTTCAGTTTTTTGGGGGTCTTGAGGGCATTTTTCAACCGAATTCGCTGCAATTTGGTATTTTGTAGTCGTATATGGTAACAAATCTCTCTACCAAAAATTATTAATATTCGCCCCCTTTTTATGGTAGTCCCCATATAACCCCCTTTTTATATTAAAATAGTTATCTGATTTGTAGAGTTGGTAAGTTCCGGAACGACCTAGTTCATTGGAACTATTCCGAGAAAGGAACGATCGGAACTAGTTCCAGCTCTTCAATTAATATAGTTCCTTTTTATGATCTCGTTCCTTTTTCTTTTTTCTGGTTCTTTTTATTTATTTTTTTTATTTTATTTCAAAAATTCAATACATAGAAAGCTTCCTAGCCAATTATTCATGTATTGTAGATTATTATTATAAAATGCTAATACTATGGTAGTAAATAATATAACAAAAATTCAAGTAATAGAATTTACCGTAGTTTCAAAAGAAAAATTAAATATTACGGCTCCGCAGCCATATGAATATTGAGAATTGTATGAGTGTATAAGAGATAAATATTAGAGTCCAGTAGCAAAAGGAATGTTTACAACAAAAATTTAAGAATTAAATGTTCAGCCGAAAATGGTCCTTCAACTTTTTCTTAAAAGTGTGGTAAGAATATGAAAACACTTTCAAGAAATTTGGCAAATAATTCCAAACTCTGTAAACACGCACTAGAAAAGATTGTTCAAATACGGAAGTTCTAATTAAAGGCACGTCGATTTGTACGTTCCGCGTTGAATGTATAAATGAAAACTGATTAACTAATAACCTAGGTTGTTGGAATTTAATAAGTTTATAGAAGTGTAAAAGATTTCTTTGATTAATATAATCATAAAAACTGCATCCAAGAAATATTTCAATAAATTCAAATGTACGATCGTGGTTATATACACTTATTTGAAAACCATATCTTACAATTTTGCGAATAATCCGTTCTATTCCATTTAAGTTGTATGTCCAGGTACCAGAAAAAACTTCAATTCCATAATTCACCAAAGACATTAATAATGAAAAAGCAAGTCTTTTCCTATCTTAAGGCTATAAAGTCTCCTTAAAATAAGACAAACTTTCCTAGAAATATCATTAATATGACAACTGAAATTAAGATAAGAATCAATATATACTCCAAGAATTTTCATAGAATTAACAGTTTCAATAAATGCTGTACCAATTTTAATACTGAGACAAGATAAGCTTTGATTCCTCGGCTGAAAAATCATTGCTTTTGTTTTCAGAGGATTTATGTCTAACTTATTATGGGCCAGTAAGTTAGAAACCAGAAGTAAATGAGAGTTTATTTCAAAATCAGAATCATACGACTTGAACATCAAGAAAAAATCATCAGCAAAAACGTAAGGATCACAAATTGGGCTTTTTAACGCAGTAACTATATCATTGATGTACGACAGAAAGAGAATCGGACCTAATATTGACTCCTGTGGTACACCAGATGTCACAAAGCCGATAGAAGATTCAAAACCATTTACTGAAACATACTGTTTTCGATTTAAAATATACGAATTAATTAATAGACACGCAGATTTAGAAAATTTGCAGTGGTCACGAAGCTTTTCAAGTAATACGCAGTGATTGACACGATCAAATGCTTTAGTGACGTCCAAAGAAACAAGCGTACAACTTGAACGACTGTTTAACTTGCCTAATTGAGTCAGTGATAGATAGTAGAGCCGAGGTTGTGTTATGATTCTTTCGAAAAGCGAACTGAAATGGGCTAAAAAAGGATATTCGACGAAAATGCTCAAGAATTTGTTCCTTCATAACATTTTCCAGAATTTTTGATAGGGATGGCAGTATGGAAATAGGCCTATAATTTCTACTGGAGTTTTGACCATCTTTGGGTATCGGAATTATCTTCCCAAGTTTCCAAGCATCAGGAAAACTGGATACTGTAAGAATAGAATTACAAATATGTAGCAAAACAGAGGAAATAGCAGGACGGATTTGTCTAATGAACTTAATTGGTATAGAATCATAACCACAGGCGTTGGATTTAATAGAGTCAAGGGATATTGAAAGTTCGTACTCAGAAATAGATCGAAAGGAAAAAGCATCGGGATCTTCAACAAAGCTATCGAAGTCAAAGGAAACATCAGAGGAACTCATATTGCTCAAAAAGTCATTTGCAATAGCTTCCACTTCACTTTCTTCAATTTCCACATTTTCACGATCAATGCAACCTAACTGGCGAACCTTCTTCCACATTTGTGGACCACTTACATCCGTAAAATATGAATTGCCAAATTGAAAACGTTTCTTCCTAATTGTAGACTTTGCTTTATTTCTTAAACGTTTATAAGCCTTCCAATTTTCATCACTTGGGTTTTTAATAAAGGTAGAATAGGATCTATCCCTATCTTTTCTAGCTTGTCTAATTTCACTCGACTTCATCCAAGTGTGATCCTTAGAATTTGATAAAAAATTAATAAAATTATTTAGTATCGATAGCTTGCAATCAATATCATAAAGATTATATATGGAACGCAAATCAAATTGATTAATTTGTTCCGAATAATCTTCGATCCTGAATTTGTTGTAATCTTTATACTCGATCCATCGTTGCCTCAACTGAGATTCAAATTTTAGAGAAATTATTATAAGACAGTGATTAGAAGAAAAAAATGGATACTGAATCTGAGTATTGTAGGCTACATGAGACAGCTGACTTGTTAGAAATAAATCTAATAGAGAGGTACTATTGTTAGGAAGACTAATATGAGTAGGCAATGAATTATGAACGCAATGGAGACCACATCTATTGACAAGCGACCGGAAATTTTGAGATTTTACTACATCAAACAGGTTATAGTTAAAGTCACCCATTATAACAATATTAGAGTATTTGTCAAATATATCAGAATGAAGACTCTCAAAAACATCAACAGCTCCATTAGGTAAATAAACAACACCAACAATAACTGAGGAGTCAACACCAAACACATCCCCCTAAAAATAACTATATAACGTAATTTCTTTGATATATACAAACAAACACCACCTCCTCTGTTAAAACAGCGATCATTTCTAATCAATGTATAATTGGAGAGGTTTAAAGAACTAGAGTATATATTAGGTTTAAACCAAGTCTCCGATATTCCCAAAATATCTAACCCACAATCACAAAAAGTTTCCTTAAACTCTTCCAATTTAGCATTGGAGTGTGAGGGACACAAGCTTTGAGCGTTTACATGACCAATAGTAAGGTTACTCACATAAGAAGAAGTTATGTTTTTCAAAATAGTGTTATCCGTAGCTACAGGACCCATATTAACGTTATGACTCATCAATATAGCAGTAATATTCATATATTTGGGGAAACCGAATACCAAAAATTATGTATAACATATTAAATATTTTAAATAACATTTTCAATATGAAAAAAATTAATTCATTTATGGTTGTAAGAAAAAAGAAAATATAGCTATCAATAACTCCATAATTGATAATGATTAATAGAAAAACATTAAAAATTTGGAAAATTACATTGATTGCTTTTGAAGAAATCGACACATTCTTGAAAATTCAGAATTTTGGAAACATTGTTAGGCATGATAAATTTAACTTTAAGTATTTCTCGATTTATAAGATTAAATGAAATGATTTTATTTTCTTTTTTTAGTTTCAAACAAACTTTCCAAACTTTGTTAGCAAGAGTAGAATAATTATCCATTAAGTACACACGAGCTCCATCAGAACCTCCAATGACATCAGAAACTTTAAGGGATTTAGACTTATAGTATGCCGCCATAACTTTATCTCGTTTGCCAACATTTTTGAATTTAATAAGAATTGAACGTTTTTTTCTTATATATATGACGCTATCAATGACCTCCGAAGCAATATCAACTTTGAGAAGGCCACATATATAAACAGCAATATCATTTAACTTCTCAAGATTCTCCGGAAGGCCAGCAACCATAATATCCGATCTGTTCAATCTATGTTGAAGACAATGATTCTGGAGCTCAAGTTCCAAAAATTTATTTTTATAAGAGACATCATTGGAACCAACAAGATCTCTGCACTCTTGAACATCAACCTTTATTTCCTGCAACCCATTTGATAAATCATTTCGAATTTCAGCCACAACATTCTCAAAAGTTGTTATACCCTCCACCATAGTATGGAGGGTATATTAATTTTGTCATTCCGTTTGTAACTCCTCGAAATATTCATTTCCGACCCTATAAAGTATACATATTCATGATCAGGGTAAAATTCTAAGACGATCTAGCCATGTCCGTCCGTCTGTCCGTCCGTCTGTTGTAATCACGCTATCTTCTGAAGGAATTGAGATAGGGTGCTGAAATTTTGCATAGGGTTGTCTTTTGTCTGCAGGCAGGTCAAGTTCGAAGATGGGATATATCGGTCCACGTTTAGGCATAGCTCCCATATAAGGTTCTTGAGCGCCTTTTTCAGCCGAATTCGCTGAAATTTGGTACATTGGGTTCTTATTGGATACTAAATGTCTCCACAAAAAATTATAAGTATAGGTCCATATTTTCTGGCAGCCCCCATATAACGGAACCTCCTAATTTTCAGTATTTTGGGGGTTTTGGTTGTATTTTTCCGCCGAATTGGCTGTAATTTAGTGTTTTGAGTTCTTAATAGGTACCAAACCTCTCTAAAAAAAATTATGTATATAGGTCAATTTTTTCGGGTAGCCCCCATATAAGGGTACCCCCCAATTTTCGGTATTTTGGGGTTCTTGAGCACGTTTTTCGCTGAACTTTGCTACATTGGGTTCTTATTGGGTCCTTAATGTCTCCACAAAAAATTATAAATATAGGTCCACTTTTTCTGGTAGCCCCTATATAATGGTACCTCCCAATTTTTAGAATTTTGGGGGTTTTGATCGTATTTTTCCGCCGAATTAGCTGTAATTTAGTATTTTGAGTTCTTAATAGGTACCAAATCTCTCTACCAAAAATTATTAATATTCGCCCCCTTTTTGGGGTAGTCCCCATATAACCCCCTTTTTTATATTAATATAGTTATCTGATATGTTCCGCGTTTTGAGTTTGGTTCTAAGACTCTAGTGTAATCATTTCACCTGCAGAGGATAGCGAGGTAAAAAATTAGAACGTAAGGTTCGATAATGAACTATAGTCGCATTTAGACCTAGCCTCTGTGGAGGTTTCAGAAGGAGTGGACCGATATTCCCCATCTTCGAATTTGAATTATCAATTAAAAATTTCTGAAATTTGTATTATGGTTTACATAATCCGATTTTAGACATGTCGGTATAGGTCCACTTTTTGGTATGTTTCCTTTATTTTCATTTCTAGTACCTGTCAGTATATCTATGGTGGAGGGTATACAAAGTTCGGCCCGGCCGAACTTAACGCTTTTTCACTTGTTTTGTTTTCAGTTTGATCTTTTTTCATATCACTGGAAAGTGAACTAAATGAGTCTCTTAGCGTAGCAAACTGCTCTCTCATCTCCGCTTTAAATGTATCCTCAGTATCATTCGTGGGATTTTCAACACAGTGCGTGCATGTATATGCTAAGTTTTGATTTTTAGCCAGCATACTAAATAAGGTCTTAGAAATGTTCTCACAATCTGCATGAAACCATATATCACATTTAGTGCATAATATGCATCTAGTGCCAGATGTATCTGAGTTACATATTCCACAAGGATAAGTCATCTTCAAAAAGTTTTGCTGTTTCAGCTACAATAGTAATGGTGGAATTGACAGATGATCTTTCATAGAATTTGTAGTTTGCTTTTTCAATTTGTTTGTTTTTAGTTTTGTTAAACCTTTATTCACTCTTTTTTTTGGTGTATGTGAGTTTGGGTATTGATGGATGTAGCAACAATCTAGCACAACGGTTTGTTAATGTGAGGACTTTTTCTCTTTATCTGTTTCCACTTTCTGTTATATTTTAAGTATGTTTATGTGTGATGTTCTTATAGTTTTCTTTTTTGCGTTAGATCGTTATTGTTGTTGTTGTAAAGTTATTCCGCGTGCCGAGTTAATGCAAACGGCGTCAAAATTAAAACGATGAACTTTGCCAATGAAAAGATGTTTAAGTATGATGTTCTTATAGTTTTCTTTTTTGCTTTAGATCGTTATTGTTGTTTTTGTAAAGTTATTCCGCGTGCCGAGTTAATGCAAACGGCGTCAAAATTAAGACGATGAACTTTGCCAATGGAAGATGAAACGATAATAAACACAACAACAACTTAATATAATATCATATATCTGTTTACGCGCTTTTTTTGTATGTATCGTGTATTTTCAAGATTGACATTCATAAAATTCAGATTCAGAATGTTTTAATAAATCACTTTATATATTTTAAGAGATAAAATTCGCACTAAAACCATTTATTTATTAAGTTTATATCAAGAGCCGATTTTTCACACTTCTACCACAGTACAGAGTTACCAGATGCAATTTTTTTCTGAAGGAACTCTAAAGAGCATAGGAACTATAAAGAGGGAACTGTATGGAGCAAAGGAACCATATGGATCAAAGGAACTATAAAGAGCAAAGAAACTACAAAGAGCAAAAGAACTGTATGGAGTAAAGGAACTATATGGAGCAAAGGTACTATATGGATCGAAGGAACTATATGGAGCAAAGGAACTATATATGGAAAAAAAAAGAAA
>NW_026878172.1:0-106313 GCF_032173495.1 Musca vetustissima | reverse complement strand
CATCGTCGGAAAATTCAGCAAGAAACATGAGACTTATTGACTTCGCGGCAGCGAAAAAAACATGGTAGTTAGAAGCACCCCAGATTCAAGCATTTCAATATACACAAGGTCTACCTGGATTTCTCCTGCTCAAGTGACGAGACATCAAATTGATAATGTTGTGATAGACGAAGTCATTTATTCAGTGTATTAGACGTTCGATCGAATACGAGGAGCGAATATCGATTCGGTCTTAATGTAGCAGCAAAAGTACCTATGAAAATAAAAACGAGTCGAATGGCCTGATGGAAGAAATATGTTTTTTTTAATTATTTACCCCAAATACTCTTTCAACACACAAATAGACTACAATATGTATAATTTTCCAAATAACCTATAACAAATTTGGCAAAAATCGTATGTCAAGAATTTAGTTTGCAATTTATACAACATCTAATACATTCATAATACTATGGTTCTTATTAGCAATCTACTTTATCCTATAATCCTTTAATACCGAATAATGCACATTCACACAATGTATAACAGACAACATGATTTTCGATACCTCAGGCAGACAGCCATCAACAACAGCAACTTCTCTAATAACAATAATAAATCGTGCAACATGAATGCAACAATGTTTAAAGATGTAACTGAGAGTTGTAAGATGACATTTGCTCTTGTAACAACTTTGTGTTTCATTACATTTGTGATTGACTTGACCAAAATTCAAATTTTTTGGGAGGAGAAAGTGTGACATTATCAGACAGCAGAAAATTTACATTTTTGATATCATTGCAGTTCATCTTGTGAACACTTCTACTAAAATGTAAGTGCATAACTTTGCGTCTTGTTAACATTTCAATGTTATGCATTTGTGTTCATACATTAATTACTTAAAATCAGGACAGATACAACTAAATTTTAGATTATATTTATCATTTTAATAATAATTGTAGGATTTGTAGGATGTGACATTTTTATATCACAATATGATAACAAACCTAGAAAGGAAAGATTGATAATAATATGTGGAGAAATGAGCCCTGTGTAATCCTAGTAATTCATTACAAAATGTCTCAAGAGGACCCCCATTCCTGATTTCAGATTTTGTACACATGTCTGGCTATAGTGTGTACTAGGATTATTAACTTCGATTCAAAATTAATATAATGGCGCTATGTTGAAGATTAAAAAAAAAAAATCGTCTATATTTGGAAACAATTCAAGTACAATTTAATGAATTTAATTAATGGGTTTCTCATCGTTCTTACCATATTTTAAGTGAAATTTATGAACTTCCGAATTAAACGACGCATTTTGGCTATTTCCATATTATTTTTCAACATTGTATTGTACCTATTAAAGCACCTTGGCCAATATTGGAAGCTTCTTTGGTTACTTTTTATACCCTTCACCACACTGTGGTACAGGGTATTATGTCTTTGTGCATATGTTTGTAACATGCAAAGGGAGCGAGATAGACACATGGTTCCTTTTGAGAATATGCATAGAATCACTTTCTGAGTCGATTTACGCATGTCCGTCCGTCCATGTATTTTGTGAACAAAGTACAGGTTGCATTTATGATCCGATTTGAATGAAATTTGGCATAGGACACTTATTTGGCCCAAGGACGAACCCTATTGAAATTGGGAAAAATCGGTTCAGATTTAGATATAGCTCCCATATATATTTTCGTCCGTCGATTTGCACGAAATTCGGCATAACGCACTGAATTGAGTCTATGAGTTAATTTTCGTGAAAATCGGTTCATATTTATATATAGCCCTATATATTTCGTCCGATTTAATGTAAATGGTATAAATAAATCATTTTCCATAAATTTGTCCCATGGTACGCAGACGACTCTAAGTCGGCCAGAATTAAATTAAATTTATCATAGGTTGCAGAAAGACATGAGTATGGTCCTTCGAGAGAACATTTGACATACCATTGTAAGTACAATATACACAAGTGTTGAAGGATATCATATAGTCGGCCCAGTCCGACTTTACTACTTTCCTTACTGGTTTCTTTCTTTATATTTACCAGTACCTGCTGTCATTTTGAGATTTCAAAACAGCTATACTTAACTTTTAACCAGATCTCCTTCTCCGTGCCGAGCAGATAAAAATAAAAATTTTGGTCTAGATGACTGTCTTTGGTCAGAACCGGGCTTACATACAATATTTCACAATGATTGTACATAACTGTGAACTGAACATAGTTTACTCATTATAATGGACAGATTATAGATTGATGTATGACGATTTTTATACTATTTCCAAATCTTTGGAAATGGGTAACGACACAATGATTTGTGAAAGCAAAACTCACGTTACCCTACACTACTATGTTGTCAGGGTATTATACTTTTGTGCAGCTCCAAGCGTCTGTAACGCCGCGAAATATTGGTCCTAGACCTACCTTTAAGTATACCGATCATCATATTGTCGGAAATCTCGCCAAAACGAAGGGAATCTCGCTAAAAAATAAGCATTACTGTTTTGATGAAGATCGGTCAACATTTGTGTGAATAATAAAAACGAATTCTATTCTATGAAGAATATATTAACTGCTGCTGGAAATAGAGCCCAGATTGTATATCCAGGAGCAGTTGTTAAATGAACATTAAATTTAAATTTTAAATTATTTTAGTTGTTTATTGGAGTTATAAATAAATATCTTAAAGTGTCTTCATATTATGATATTGTTTAGTACTATTATTACCCCACTATAAGGCGGAAGTGTCGCGCTGATCACTTTGAAATTTTACATGAAGGCTCGGTCAATATTCCGAGGGACAAAACAACCAAAATCTAAAGTGACGAAATTTTTATTTTATGCCTAGATATTCACCTCGGAAAAACTAGATTTGGAAAATATGCCAGTGTTAGAAAGTAGATCTGTTGACCTATAATTGGTCAAGAGGGTGCAAATATCGCCCAGGCTCAGAATATAGAACCACAGAGAGTTATATCTTCATGGTTATTATGTAGGGTATCATATGGTCGGCCCCGTCCGACTATACTACTCCGTTCGCTGGTTTCAATTGTTTCCAAAATGTTTACGTTGATAGGTTTGTTAGTCTGTTTATATGCAGTTTCCTGTTCCAAAAATAATTAATAATACACTATTGTTCAAAATAGCAACACAGGATTTAGAGGCATATGATGTTTGTTCTAAATACGTGAACATAACTTTATTTTTAGAATTATTAACTAAATAATAACCTATACTTCCAAATAATTTGAAGTAAACCATAAAAAATATTTTTAGGAATATTTTTTCCTCCCACAGTTATCTCTATCTATCTATATATATAAAATAGAAAAAAATTTGTTTGTTTGTTTGTGTGTATGTTCCCGATAGACGCTAAAACCGCTGAACAGATGTTAATGATATTTAGACTGTATGTCATGACATGCCCTGAAAGTAACATAGGCTAGCTAAACTTCTAAAATTCCGCGTGGATGCAGAGTTATAGCGGCAATAGTAAACAAACCTCAAAATTTCGGAACATGTAATATGCGTATATCTTAAGAACGGTTACAGATACCGTCTTCAAAATTTGTGTGAATCACGTAGGTGTAAATACACACCATCCATACAAAAACAAGCTTGGTACGATCAACGGAAAATACAATTTCTGCTGCATTTTCAAAATCTGCATATTGAAAACAGAAAACATTTCGTTTGTAGACTCAAAAATCGCTGGATAGATTTTACTGAGACTTTCACAGAACGTCATGACATATCCTGGGAATAACATAGGTTATATAAACCTCTAAGATTCGGCGTGTATGCGGAGTTATAGCATCGAACGTACTCATGCCTCAGAAATTATGAACATGTAATTTTGTATATCTTAAGAAATGTTACAGATACCGACTTCAAAATATGTCTGAGCAACGTGGGCGTAAGTACGCATAATCTATTTAACAGGATCGCCGGCTACCAAGGGAAAATGCACTCCTCATTGCATTTCTATCTATACATATGTACATAGAAAATCGAAAGCCTATTGTTTGTGGACTTAAGAACCACTGAACAAGTTTTACCAAGAGTACGTCAAGCGATGGAAGTAACATAGGTTAGATAAACTTCTAAAAATTCGCGTGGATGCGGTGTAATATCATCAAAAATAAAAATACTTTTGAAAGAATAGTATATGTTTGTATGTATGTATATTAGTAGCATGTAGCTACTTAAAAAATTTGTTTCAGAAAGATGGCTGCAATTGCGCATCATCCGATTTTGGAACATTGAGGATATATTTTGAAATACATAAAATACAAAATATGTACATATGTATGTGTATTGAAATACAAATAGAAAGAAATAATTTTTTTATTTTTGTCAGTTTGTGAAAAATTTTATTTGATGTTCAAAATAGTTATGTACTGACAATAACGACCAGTTCGGTAATTATACTAACCGTCTTCTCTTAATTTTCATGCACATAAATACTTATAACGAAATAAAATTTGTGTAAAATTTATAAAAGGTATCAATTTGAATTGTTTCTGTATATGAAAAACATTTTTTTCTTAGTTTCAAAGGAAACAAGAATTACAACCATTACAGAAAACAGCGAATAATTCAATAACTTCTATAAAAATATCGTGAGTTACCAATAGGAAGACAAGAGCACGCATAGATATTTTATACATTTCTGTATTGTTAATACGAGCATATAAAAATTCAAGATTCAGGGGCAGCGAAGCGCCAATTGAAATCATTTTTTTTACAATATCCAATTCACTCGACAGCAACTTCTTATTTACTCAAGCAAATGTAATGCAACCCAGGTGGCACTTTTATAACAACAAAAACAACGCCGACTGATTTATTTTTTTCTACATTTCTGTATGAATGTCACAAATACTTAAGCGTCTTCACACAGACTTTATAAAGACATTGCTCTTGGCACTTCTCACATTCCCAAGCACGTTAAAATAAAATTCAAAGAAAAATACACATATTGCAAGTGTAGGTATGCGGGATTTTATTCAATTGTGGAAACGAAAATTGGAATGCTATTTCGGAAACATGAGATGATCACAGTTGAACATTGCTTTATGTACCAGTCATTGGAAGTCATGGATAATAGAGAGTAAATGTAAATACTTATATTTAAATTTACCTCAAAGGTTAGAGCTTTACTTTTCATTCTCACAAAAAAAAAAAAAAAAAAAAAAAACGTTGAGTTTTTTATGCTTTTTTCCCAGTACATGGGATAATTTTCCGAATTTTAACATTTATCAAAACCATTTGGCAGTTTATATGATGATGACGTGTATTGTTAGTATTCAGCTAACGAATGACACATATGGAAATTTTCCGTATTTTTTCCATTTGCACTAACTGAATTAACATTCAATTGCGCGTCTTCCCGGCCAGTGAATACCAAGTAAAGCAACCAACCACAAGCATAAATTAGCCATTAACGTTAAGGTAACACGGTATTATTCGCATTGTCTAAAATCTCATTAGAAGCTAATATTTCAATGTTACATAGAATAAATGTGAATTTCCAAATGATAATTAGCTGTCATAACTACACAGATGAATGCGCGATGACAGTCATTATGTGTGCTATAGTGATGGTGTTGTGTGCATTATAATGAATCATTTTTAATTTGGAAAGATTTGGAAATTATTGAAGATATTTGAAAAATTGTGAGTGACGTAGATGTTAGATAGACGTTATATAGTAGACTGAAGTAGAATTGAACTGAATTTAAAAAACTTGCTTAAAACATTATATCTATGCATATATATATATATATATATATACCATTAAAAGGTCCCACCATGAAATTGATTTTAATAGTATTCAGTTACGAACTCTTAACTTTTTGAAAATCCGATTCCGAATCCGAGAAGCTTTACTCGTATATTCAGAATGGTATTCGTTGATGCTTTGCCCATCAAAACTTCATGATGTCAAATTATATACCCAAACCTAAACGTATTTATATATTTAAAATTCTCATATTTTTAAATACATTCTATAAAACGGCGGCGTTCTAAGAGTAATAATATTTCCTTCCCTTTTCTATATTCCACTTGTTTTATATTTCGTATAAATTGGTTGTATTGTTTATCAATTGTTTTGCAGCCACAGCAAGAATGCCATAAACTTTTTTAATTGCTCATATTTTTTTGCATATTTTCTCAAGTATTCTCTCCCATATTAGATTTGAAAAATCTAATATAATCTATTGTAAGTCTTCTTAAAATCTTATTATCTTTGTATGAATTGTTATTTGTTGACATAGGCAAATCATACACATTTTAAATTACTTTTTCCGGTTATGTAATGATATTTTCCATAAAAGCTTTGTGATACTGCTGACTTTGGTACTGATACAGCTATTGATATTTGTTTTGAATATAGGATTAAGATTATTATAATCAGATTAAATGTGATTTGTTTATGCTTTGTTGGTAACACGCGTACTTTAAATTGTGTTATGACAATATGAGGGGGTATTCGAATTTAGCACAATATGAAGCGACATACAAATCTTAAGTTAAGGTATTCACAGAATAATATTTGGAATAAGTTTTCATTTCAAGATTTTCTAGGTTTGTATCAATCACAATGGTATTCTAAATATTTCCCTAAAGTATATTATAGATTTATCTTCATTCACCCTCATGTTACATATATGTGCACCAATTCAAAATACCCCGCATGACAGAGTGGTCATTGTTGTCTGGTATAGAACAATAATCACCAGCGGCAATATCACATCTGCAATATTCATGTGTTGCATTTACAAAACATTTACTTAACTATAAACCAGTAAGAAAAGTAGTAAAGTCGGACTGGGCCGACAATATGATACCCTTCACTACATTATTCTAGACTTAATTCAGTACGCCATGCCAACTTTTCTTATTGAAAGATATACAGAGACTTTGGTACACCATTTTCATTAAATCGGTTGAAAAAATATATAGGAGCTATATCTAAATCTGAACCGATTTTCTGGAAATTTAACACACATCATTCGACACTTAATTCAGTACGATATCCCAAATTCCGTGAAAGTAGAAAGATATATATGGACTTTGGTGCACCGCCATTCGCAAAAGAGCAAAACGCGTTTAAAGTTTGTGAAGCCCTTTAGCCGTCACTTGATGCTGACACAATAAATCGGCTATATATTCAAGAGTACTTGAGATTAACACTTGAAATTTTGTAGGGACATTCTTGAATTAGTGTAGATTCGAATTAAATCAAAAAAATTGTTGACCCCGTGAATGGGGGATGAAAATATATGGGAGCTATATCTAAATCTCAACCGATTTTTTCTCAATTTCAATAGGTTTTGTCCGTGGGCCAAATAAATAATCTGTACCAAGTTTCATACAATTCGGATCATAAATGCGACCTGTACTTTGTTTACAATTTAACATCTACAGACATGCATACATCGACACAGAAAGTGATTCTATGCATATTCTCAAAAGGAACCAATGTATATCTCGTTTCCTTTTGCCTGTTATGCACAAAATGTACCACAGTGTGGTAAAGGGTATAAAAATATGTTTTTTAATAAATATGTGCTGCAAAAAATAATCACGTAATTCATGAACATGTCAGTATGTATTTATTATGATTGTATCGGACCCTTAATGATGAAATAAGCCCATTTATATTTAATGGTTTGGTGGAATTATTGGCCACTGCCTTCTGCATGCAATGCACAAAATTAAAAAGATTTCAATCTTATGCTGGACAATAACATATTTAATCTTACCGGATATAAATACATCATGGCATATATAAATATCAATACTTTTGTGCGCGGTTTTATACTTGTATGTAAATTTTGTGTATGATTCTTGTGGCGTCAGGTGTTGTTGTTCAGACTGAATGCTTAAAAAAATACGAAATTGAATAAATGTGCTGACGATGAAAGCGTCTGACTTGAAATGACAATGGCTTGTTAATGATATTAAAATTAATTATCGAGTAATTTTATTAATCATCGCGTTGATGTGTATTGAAAAATTATGTTGGTAGGGAAACTATTCACACAATGTGGTGAAAAATCAGTCACTGTTGTGTTTCATTACAGGAAGTAAATTTTGTTACCGTAAATTAAGTTAGTATTTTATTGTGTTATTGGTCACATATCCCTTATATACAGCACTGATTATAAAAAGATATATTTATTCAACATCATTGAGGTCAAGAAAGCATGATTTAAACTTATATAATTTAACAGAATTTTATTCATAAACCATGCGTGAATATACTCCAAACTTTTAGAGATTAGAAGCCATGAGCTCTGGGGAGAGTTGGTTAATTTATTTCCCAAACAGCGCAGTAGTTTTGCTAAAGATATTGGCGATCATTTCTTTGGTAGTGCTGCATTGGAGATCAACAGGATCATATTATCACATTTCAACAAACTCGGTTAAAAAGGTCTAAAATCCTCAAAATAAAAAAAATGGACATTATACCATGAACCGAAATTGATAATTTTTGGTAAGAAGTTTGCCAATGAGAACGAAACATATATAATTCAGTTTAAAATCTGAAATTTTTTAAATCGATTCTTAGAAATTTAAAAGTACAATTTTCATCATATTTTAGAATTCTTATTTACGCTGCATTTTTGTTATCTTTCATAATTGTGTCTATATTGAATTTATTATTCTGATTTTTGTGTTTCCGCAATTTGGCAGCTTTTGAATTGTTAATTGGCAACATTTGAATTCCTGCAGTTGTCTGTTCGATTTCATCATGATTTCTCTTGTGGTTTAAATGCTGATGTTAACTTGTAAAATGAATGATATTATTATTCATTATACAGTCGGTTATCCGTTTGTGCTTTATTCTTATTATTTGCGTGTAGAACATGGATGTAGTTCGGATATGCAACTTAATATTCTGTTATACGAGTAAATATTCAACATTTATGATAATTGTAGAAAAACGTCTCTATAAAGGAGGCTAAATTTGTATTAGGCATGAATACATATCATGTATTATTATGTGAAGCAAGAAAGGGTTTTAGTTCAAATATAATATTAATTATTCCTTGGATTTTAAAGTACAATTTTAAACATGGATTTTCTAGCGAATATTTTCTCAAGTAATATAGTTTTAGACGAGGATTTTTCATATTTTTTCGTGTACGTAGATTTTTTAATGAATATTTTTCAAAGCTTATTATAATGCGTGGATTGTATTTAAAGACGTGCCATTTTTATACCCTTCACCACACTGTGGTACAGGGTATTATGTCTTTGGGCATAGGTTTGTAACAAGCAAAAATAATCGAGATAGGCCCATGGTTCCTTTTGAGAATATGCATAGAATCACTTTCTGAGTCGATTTATGCATGTCCAACCGTCTGTACATGTTGAATTGTAAACAAAGTACAGGTCGCATTTATGATCCGACGTGGACAAAAATTGGCACAGCGTAATGAATAAGGTCTACAATGATGTGTGTTATGTTTCGTGAAAATCGGTTCAGATTTAGGTATTGCTCCTATATATATCTTCGTCCGATTTAAGGTAAATGGTGTAACAAAGTCCCAATATATCTTTCGATTTGCACGAAATTTGGCATAACGTACAGAATTAAGTATAGAATGATGTGTGCAAAGTTTCGGGAAAATTGGTTCAGATTTAGATATACCTCCCCCATTTTAGGTAAATGGTGTACCAAATTCCCAATATATCCTTCGATTTGCACGAAATTTGGCATAGCGTACTGAATTAAGTATAGAATGATGTGTGCAAAGTTTCGTGAAAATCGGTTCAGATTTAGATATAGCTCCCATATATAGATTTGCCCGATTTTAGGTAAATAGTCCACTTAAGTCCCTGGAAATCTTTTGATTTGCACGAATTTTGACATAGCGTACTGAATAAGGTCTAGAATGATGTGTGTTAAGTTTCATGAAAATGGGTTCAGATTTAGATATAGCTCCCATATATATTTTGCCCGATTTTAGGTAAATGGTGTTCCAAAGTCCCTATATATCTTTCGATTTGCAAAAACATTGGCATAGCGTAGTGAATTAAGTTCAGAATGAGGTGTACAAAGTTTAGTGAAAATCGGTTCAGATTTAGATATAGCTCCATAGCTAGGCCGATTGACACAACGTACTGAAGTAATATAGATTAGTCTCTGGCAAGTTTCCCTGAAATCGGTTCAGATATAGATATATAACAAAATGTGACGTCTGCTAGGATACATATCGTTAGATAAAATGCAAAAAGGCGTAAATAACATAAGCATAATTGTATAGGAGAAGCAAAAAACTATTTTGAATGAGAACTATAAACATGTCATGTGAAATGAAATAGTATGCCCGGCAGGGTGATATTGCATATGACGAATAGTAGACTATAATTTTTTTAACAAATTTAGTTATTTAGTTTAATACCATAGACAGACGACAGCCTTAATTTGCATTAAAAATTTCTTAATTTGAATTAATATTTACCCCTGACAGACGAGAGTTTCTGCATTTACGAAACAGTTTTTTGCTTCAAAACAATTGTTTGTCTGTGTGTATGATGAAATTTGTTTTACATTTGTTTCGATATTTTTCGGGATTACATCTTTAGGAAATAGATACATGACATAAAGGAGGAATAGCAACTATCAGATCTCAGCAAAACAGCTCCCAATTTAAAAAAATGGTTGAAATTTGCCTTCATTTCTTATTTTTATTTTCATAAATATAAATAAATTTGACAAGAAACAATTAATTTTCGACAGCATTGCCATATTGAAATTGCCTAATTCAGTATAAATTCAGTTTGATTTTGTGCATTAACAACACATAAAAATGAGGATAATGTACAAGTTAATTTGAATTAAGGCTGTTAATGCAAATTAAGGCTGTCGTCTGTCTAGGCTATAATGGCAGTCATAACAAGTAAAAATTTGAATTTTTTATTAGTTACGCCTTTTTGCATTTATCAAATAAATCCACTTGTAGTTACGTCTTTTAGTTTTTTGTTAATAGAAGCTCCTTTTTTGACCGCAGACGTGTAAAACTTTGTCAACACATGTAGTTTATTGACATTCACAAAATTCATTCAAAAAGTCAATTTTCAATTTTTTGTTAGTTACGCCTTTTTGCATTTTAGCTGACGATATGTAGAATAGATTTTTTAAGAATATTTTCTCAATTGCAGAGGGAGATTTTATAGCATACTCCATACTGTGGTATAGGTTCTGTTCGAAATTTGAACTTTCCTTACTGGTTTTTATTAAAGTCTTGTCCTTTTAATTCTATTATATTGTCATTGAAATTCTTCTCGTATTTACATACACACAGATTTTAAATTGCAAACGTATACATGGGAATTAATATAGTCGACAATTTCTGTTGGCAAACAGAACAACAACAATAACAGTATGTCATCAATCAAAATCAAACATACTACACTTATTACTTTGTCAATCGATCAAATAGCGTCACTTGTAACTAGTACTTATTGAGTGATGTGTCACGACGATGATATGATGGAGTTGTCAATATCAGTAGAAAAATTATATGAACATGATGATATGTTCAATTTTTACTACTATGAGAAGCATATTAAAGTGGCTGTTGACGAAAAATAATATTAATGTATACAAGTCTAAAGTTTTAAAAATGTTGAGATTTGGGACTGTTATAAATTGGGTACAGATAAGTGATAAAAAATCCAACTAAGAAGCATGGAATGAAATCCGTAGATATTAGTGGTCTTCACTTCTAGAGTATACACATTATTGTTAAATCCTTATTAAAAATCTTACAATCGTTATCTCAACTCTGTAATTGGTATAAATAAATGTTGCTATAGAAATTAAAAATCATATGATTAAATGAGTTTTATTCAAATGTCAAATTTTTAGAGTTGAGGTTATGTGTATGATTACTTGGTTTTTTATTTTTATACCCTTCACCACACTGTGGTACAGGGTATTATGTCTTTGTGCATATGTTTGTAACAGGCAAAAGGAAACGAGATAGACACATGGTTCTTTTTGAGAATATGCATAGAATCACTTTTTAAGTCGATTTATGCATGTCCGTCAGTCCGTCCGTCTGTCCGTCTGTCCGTCTGTCTGTCCATGTTAAATTGTAAACAAAGTGCAGGTGGCATTTATGATCCGAATTGGATAAAATTTGCCATAGGTCACTTATTCGGCCCAAGGACGAACCCTATTGAAATTAGGAAAAATCGGTTCAGATTTAGATATAGCTCCCATATATATATTTAACCGATTTAATGTAAACGGCCCCTATATATCATTCGATTTGCACGAAATTTGGTACAGCCTAATCATTTAGGCCTAGAATGATGCCTGCCAAGTTTCGTGAAAATCGGTCCAGATTTAGATATAGCTCCCATATATAGTTTTGTCCGATTTCATGTAAATGGTGCCCCACATTCCCTATATATCTTTTGATTTGCACGAAATTTGGCATAACGTACTGAATTAAGCCAAGAGTGATGTCTGCCAAATTTTGAGAAAGTCGGCCCAGATTTAGATATAGCTCCCATATATAGTTTCGTCCGATTTCATGTAAATGGTGTACCAAAGTCCCTATATATCTTTCGATTTGCACGAAATTTGGCATAACGTACTGAATTGAGCCTAGAATGAAGTCTGCCAAGTTTCGAGAAAATCGGTCCAGATTTAGATATAGCTCCCATATATAGTTTCGTCCGATTTCATGTAAATGGTGCACCAAAGTCCCTATATATCCTTCGATTTGCACGAAATTTGCCATAACGTACTTAATTGAGCCTCGAATGATGTCTACCAAGTTTCATGAAAATCGATCCTGATTTAGATATAGCTCCCATATATAGTTTCGTCCGCTTTCATGTAAATGGTGCCCCAAAGTCCCTATATATCTTGCGATTTGCACGAAATTTGGCATAACGTACTGAATTGGGTCTAGAATGATGTCTGCCAAGTTTCGTGAAAATAGGTCAAGATTTAGATATAGCTCCCATATATAGTTTCGTCCGATTTCATGTAAATGGTGCACCAAAGTCCCTATATATCTTTCGATGTGCACGAAATTTGGCAGAACGTACTGAATTGAGCCTAGAGTGATGTCTGCCAAGTTTCGAGAAAATCGGTCCAGATTTAGATATAGCTCCCATATATAATTTCGTCCGATTTCATGTAAATGGTGCACCAAAGGTCCTATATATCTTTCGATTTGCACGAAATTTGGCATAACGTACTGAATTGAGCCTAGAGTGATGTCTGCAAGGTTTCGAGAACATCGGTCCAGATTTCTATATAGCTCCCACATATAGTTTCGTCCGATTTCATGTAAATGGTGTACCAAAGTCCCTATATATCTTTCGATTTGCACGAAATTTGGCATAACGTACTGAATTGAGCCTAGAATGAAGTCTGCCAAGTTTCATGAAAATCGATCCTGATTTAGATATAGCTCCCATATATAGTTTCGTCCGATTTCATGTAAATGGTGCCCCAAAGTCCCTATATATCTTGCGATTTGCACGAAATTTGGCATAACGTACTGAATTGAGTCTAGAATGATGTCTGCCAAGTTTCGTGAAAATAGGTCAAGATTTAGATATAGCTCCCATATATAGTTTCGTCCGATTTCATGTAAATGGTGCACCAAAGTCCCTATATATCTTTCGATGTGCACGAAATTTGGCAGAACGTACTGAATTGAGCCTAGAGTGATGTCTGCCAAGTTTCGAGAAAATCGGTCCAGATTTAGATATAGCTCCCATATATAATTTCGTCCGATTTAATGTAAATGGTGCACCAAAGGTCCTATATATCTTTCGATTTGCACGAAATTTGGCATAACGTACTGAATTGAGCCTAGAGTGATGTCTGCAAGGTTTCGAGAACATCGGTCCAGATTTCTATATAGCTCCCACATATAGTTTCGTCCGATTTCATGTAAATGGTGCACCAAAGTCCCTATATATCTTTCGGTTTGCACGAAATTTGGCAGAACGTACTGAATTGAGCCTAGAGTGATGTCTGCCTTGTTTCGTGAAAATCGGTCCAGATTTAGATATAGCTCCCTTTTATTATAGATTGATTTTAAGTAATTGACGCACCAAGGAACCAATCGGAACAAAGCGTTCTGAAATTAGTATAACCTAACCTGTGACAAGTTTGTTTGAAATCGCTTAATATTTGGATAGAGCTTCCATATATATTTTCGCCCGATTGATGTCAGATTGACATCAAATTTTGCACAACGTACAAAATTGAGCATAGAAATACGTAGTTGCGTTTTCTAGAAGTACAGACATAGCCCAAGGGATGACCTATTTATATTTGTTTGAAGTCGATTTACATACTTTATGGATAGATCTAGGTGGATTCACATTTAGATAAATATCACATATTTTATATCATCCAATTTCATATTAATAGCCCTGTTTAATATACCCATAGTGGTGAAGGGTATCATATAGTCGGCCCCGTCCGACTTTACTACTTTCCTTACTGGTTTTATTTTATTTTGAATATATTTCTTTCTTTAGATACAACATTTTCTGTCGAATTTTTTTTTTTTTTTTTTGCTGCCTTAAAAAGTGTGTCATGCTTTATTTCATTTTATTCATTTAATTGCTGTACATCTCGAATACTATTTCATGCACTTCAAAATCGTAAAGACATTATGAATGAAAATGTCTATTGAGAATGTCACAAAACCTCTCGTTTGATTTTGCATTCACTACCTGTGTGGATATATGTTGGGTTATGCTAATGAATGACAGTCATTTAATGAGTTGAATATATCACATTGTTTTTTACATTTATTGGTATAAAAATGCAGTGAAATCACTTGAGTAGTAGTGACAGGCAGGTGTGAAATCTATACAACGCCAAGGACTTTTACCAAGTGTAGATTTTTTAAAGAATATTTTTCATTCACTGTATTTTTTTAGAGTAGAGTATAAAGAGTAAGTTAAAGAAGGATCTGAGTTTACTGTTTAATGTATTCCTATTCTGTGACTTTTCTTTTGAATATTTCCTTGTTTCCAGCAAATTCAGAAAGTTTTCGTTGAAAATTTTAAAAGGTCCACCTCAACAGGCAAAAATAATCGAGATAGACCCATGGTTCCTTTTGAGAATATGCATAGAGTCACTTTCTAAATCGATTTATGCATGTCCGTCCGTCCGTCTGTCCATGTTAAATTTATGATCCGAATTGGATGAAATTTGGCACAGTTTATTTGTTTGGCCCGAACCCTATTGAAATTGGGAAAAATCGGTTAAGATTTAGATATAGCTCCAATATATATTTTCGTCCGATTTACGGTAAATGGTGTACCAAAGTCTTTCGATTTGCACGAAATTTGGCATAGCGAATTAGGTCTAGAATTATGTATTTTAAGTTTCATGAAAATCGGTTCAGATATAGATATAGCTCCCAAGTATATCTTCGTCCGATTTAGGGTAAATGGTGTACCAAATTCCCTATATATTTTTCGATTTGCACGAAATTTGGCGAAGCGTAATGAATTAGGTCTAGAATGATGTGTACTAAGTTTCATGAAAATCGGTTCAGATTTAGATATAGCACTCATATATATTTTCGCCCGATTTAAGGTAAATGGTGTACCAAAGTCCCTACATGTCTTACGATTTGCACGAAATTTGGCATAGAGTAATGAATTAGGTCTAGAATGATGTGTGTTAAGTTTCATGAAAATCGGTTCAGATTTAGCTCCTATATAGATTTTGGTCCGATTTAAGGTAAATTGTGCACTAAAGACCCAAAGTTTGGCCGACCGGCACACAATTTTGTACAATGTACTGAATTTACTATAATTGAATGTTTTGTACGTATAGGTATTTCTAACAACCTCTTTATACCCTACACAACTATGTTGTCAGGGTATTATAGCTTTGTGCAGCCCCAAATGTTTGTAACGCCGCGAAATATTGGTCAAAAGTATACCGAATATCTCGACTAGCTGAGTCGATCTAGACATGTGTGTCCGTCCGTCCGTCTGTCCATTATAATTTGTAAACACGATACAGGCCACAGTTATGGACCAATCTTCACGAAATTTTGCATGTAGGATGGGTTCTGGCCAATGAAGACCCCTATTGTTTTTGGAAAAGATCGGTTAATATTTAGGGGATGAAATGGACCAAATACTAAATTTTTGTCGGTTTTTCTGGTCGCTCCAGAGGCCGCAATTATGGCATATATATTTACTCCTGGATTTTGATAGCATATCCAAGAGGAGTGGTTGGCCTTTAAATTGATACCAAATATAGTGATGTATCTACTCAGATGTGGGAGTTACAGTCAAATATTTACAGGTGCTTACGTATTCAGATATTATTTAGTAACCCATTACCACATTAGAGGGAGAAATATCGCGCTGATGGCTTTGAAATTGTTCATGAGGTTCCAGTTATGGTCAAGAACAACGCCTATAATTTTCGGTGATGATCAGATTAAAATTTTGGGATGAAATATATTATAATTTTTTGTGTGTTTTCGAAATATAATCCAAAAATCACAACACAACCCACCGTGAAGGTAATCTGGACAAGTAATTAGAAGGACTGTACTGAATATTCGAAAATAGTAAGGAAGAGGTGTTGTTAACCTCTAATCGGACAAGAGGGGGTAAATATCACGAAATAGACTCAGAATAAACATCCTCAGAAAGTTAGAGTTCGTGGTAGTTGTGTAGGGTTTACTATACTGCTCCGCTCACTGGTTTATATATTTGTTCGCTCATGCCAAGTGTATTTTGTTGTTTTTTCTGTGTCTGTTTTTACACTTGATGTTGTTGTTGTTCTGCATGTTCATGGGGATTTTCGTGCCTTTGAGATTGAAATCTGTCCCTACCATAGCTCGTGTGTTAAGTCCAGAGTTAGATATAGATTTAAGTTCGTTCAATTTCAAGTCAATTTTCCTTCGAAAAGACGACGTCTGTTAGGATACATATGTAGAATATACCCAAAGTGATGAAGGGTATCATACTGGTTGATTATCCATTTCATGGAGCCCTCTTGTTTATATAATGGGACTTCCCACTTGTAATTATTCAAGGAAATTTTCAAAATTTACCCTCCCCCACCCCTTGTGAGATTTTTCATTGAAAATTTGCAGGGCATCCTCTGCTTCGTTCTGAAGATTCCTTTCGAAAATTTAAAGTGTTCCTTCCTCTGTGATTTCCGATAGAGAATTAAATGGGGTTCTTCCATCTGTGATTTTTCCCTTGAAAAATTTAGGGGAGCCTTCTTTCTGTGATTTTACTTAGACAATTTGAAATATCCCTCTTCTGTGATTTCCTCACAAAATATCATAAGTAGACCCGTCTGTGAATTTTTGTCAGAATGTTATCACCTGAAACACCGAAATTCCATTGGTGTAGCCATTTACTAGTTTGGATAATTCGAACTATGGGCTACACCAATTCACACATACTCCAATATTTTTTTAAAGCCAATAGTCTTGTTTTTATACACTCACAATTGCTGACTTGGAGGTCAGAAATATAGACTCCTGATTTTTCACAGAATATATTTCTCTTTAGCAGATCAAATCATAATTGCGATAACGTTTTTAGTCAAAATTAAAAAGGAGATCGCCGAGACCTTCTATTAGCATACATTCAGAAAATACTCTTGATTATATATATTTCACTCACTTGTCATTGAAAATAAATCAAAAAGGGTTTAAAAAAGTTTATCACTCTATTTATAAAAGCAAATAAAACCATTCAAACAAACACTGGGAAACAAATTCAGTTTCAGTTCGCTTTTTGTTTTATTTATTTTAGTTTTTTTCTTTTTGCCTCATTTAACTGGCCGTTTCAAAGTGGGCCCTTTGTGAATGTCTCTTCACAGCCAAATAATGTCTGGTACATTCAAAGCAATTTAAATAATTAATTTTGCATAGTTCAACACAAATATAGAAAATAAAACTATGAACAATTTGGTGAGTATTCTAAATATATAACTACATTTTATTGTTATGTTTGAATATTTAGAAACACATTCTTCTTAATACATACAAATGCAATAAAGTCACGAATTTTAAACCTGATAGATGTTTAAAATATTCTGTAGGGCATCGACGCCTTGTAACAGTTCTTTAAAAATCCACGCCTTGTAATAGTCCCTTAAAAACCACACCATATAATAGTCCATTGAAAAAGCTACGCGCAAAAAAAAAATCATTAAAGAAATGTTCTTTAATCACACAGTGCTACAAAACAACAAAAAAATGTATTCAGGTGTTATAATGTACCAATTCTGGTTAGTTGGAGTCCCTGGAACACGAAAATACCTTTGGTTTTTTTGGGTCACTTCGAAAATTAATTTTATAGCGGTAAATGCAGAGAAAAACGTGGTCCCATAGATTTTAAATTTGAAACGCGTTTACTTTGTAACGGACTTTTATTATTCTTTCGAAGAGTAGAATTTTTCCTTTCAAACTAGATATATATTTGCTAAATCGGTTGAGGATTGGCTGAGTTACAGCGATTGAAATATGAAAAAATACGCATAAAAAGACAAAAATTATTATCTTCAGAATGTACGATGAAATTGTAATGGATGACTTATGCCCATTTTGTATTGATTCTACGCATATTCTCTAAACATAATATGGAAACGAGGAAACGAGAATATGCATAGAATCAATACAAAAATGTGTATAAGTCACCCATTTTTTAACCGATCTTTTTGATTTTTCTCATTTTCGAAAGCTGATTTAATTTTCTTCCCCGTGATATAAGAAAACTTATATGGCTTGATATCATAATTTCATCGTAAAATATAATATAGAATAATATAAATAATATAAGGTATTTTCGTGGTCAAGGGACTCCAACTAAACAGAATTGGACATTAGAACGCCTGAATAATTTTCGTTTCGCACAGTGTTATCATTTACGTACACTCACTCATTCACTTTGATTTTTATACCCTTCATCACAATGTGGTACAGGGTATTATGTCTTTGTGCATATGTTTGTAACAGGCAAAAATAATCGAGATAGACCCATGGTTCCTTTTGAGAATATGCATAGAATCACGTTCTGAGTCGATTTATGCATGTCGGTCTGTCCGTCCGTCCGTCTGTCCATGTATTTTTGTGAACAAAGTACAGGTCGCATTTATGATCCGATTTGGATGAAATTTGGCACATGTCACTTATTTGGGCCAAGGACGAATCCTATTGAAATTGGAGAAAATCGGTTCAGATTTAGATAAAGTCCAGATTTAAATATAGCTCCAATATATATTTTCGCCCGATTTTAGGTAAATGGTCTACCAAAGTCCCTATATGTCTTTCGATTTGCACGAAATTTGGTATATCCTATTGAATTAGGTCTAGAATGACGTGTGATAAGTTTCGTGAAAATCGGTTCAGATTTAGATATATATCCCATATATAGTTTCGCCTGATTTTAGGTGAATGGTGCACCAAAGTCCCTGAAAATAATTTGATTTGCACGAATTTTGGCATAGCGTGTTGAATTAAGTCTAGAATGACGTGTGATTTTAGGTAAATGGTGCACCAAAGTCCATAAAAATCATTTATTTTGCACGATTTTTGACATAGCGTATTGAATTAAGTCTAGAATGATGTGTACCCCTCCTATATATATTTTCGTCCGATTTTAAGTAAATTGTGCACTAAAGATCCACAGCTAGGCCAATTGACACAACGTACTGAAATTAATATAAATTAATCTGTGGCAAGTTTGCTTTAAATCGGTTCAGATGTAGATATATCATAGCTTCCATTTATAATTTTGACTTATTTATGTTAATTGTACACCAAATAATCAATAGGTGTCTGATTGAGATTAAATTTTAAACAGTGCAGCATACCGAATAGCGTGTGTCAAGTTTACCTTAAATAGATTTACAAAAATCTGTCCCACTGTGCGCAGACGACTCTAAACTTGCCCTTGAGTTTTAGCATTGGTTCCAGAAAAACATAAAAATCACATATTTAAGTTCGTTCAATTTCATGTCAAAATTCTTTCAAAATACATATGTAGAATATACCCAAAGTGGTTAAGGGTATCATATAGTCGGCCCAGTCCGATTTTACTACTTTCCTTACTGGTTTTTTATTCTATAAGGTTTATACCATTCTCCACTAACGCGTTATTCAATAAAAATCGAAACTCCATGTGTTGGTATTCATTGGCGATTCCACAACATTTGACGACTGTTAAGAAATATATAAAACTGAAAACCAATCTGTTATTGTATGTATTTTGAAAAAGGATTTATGCAGCAAAATCATTCAATGTGCTTAAAATGAAACGAAATAATAAAAATGACAAATATTCACATGAGTGAAGTTACGTCGACATCGCTGAAAAATTCTCCTTTTTATTTCGAACAGGATGGAGTGGATAGGGTGTGTAGTATGGCTTTTTTAAAAAAAAAAACGCATTTTTCAATTTATTGAAGATTTTAATGAATTTCCAGAACAGATGGTGCGTACATTTAAAAAGGATTATGGATTCGGCACGATTTACTTCCAATAAAAATTTTTGTGTGAAACCATGACATTCTTCATAAAATTTGAATTGATGTCGCTTTATTGTGACAAATAATTTGATGTAATATATTTCCGGATAGAAATTGCAATATTTCCAATCAACGTTTTTATAACTCAGAATATAATTTAAATTATGAAAAAATGTGTTTCCGTTCATCGTATTCTCACAGAACATATAAGCAATACCTTTACCACACAGTTTTTCCAGATGTTCTCACTAGACTTAAGCAAAACAATTCCTTTTTGCAGTCACAGAAATCCCTTGAATTAAAAAAATCCTGTTCTACTTGTTCCATATATGGACACGTCAAAACGCAGGTGTCAACAAACTGAAGTGAATTTTGAAAATATTGTTCGTTGTTTTGTCGTTCGAGTACATCTAGTTCAACGAATTGGTTTCTTGTTTGTTCGATTTCGTATCTTGAGGATACCATTCAGATTTCATTCGTCAAGGCTACATATCGCATCAATAGCTTTTGAACAATGGCGAATCTCTTGAATGCAAATGACAAAACGAAGGCTGTTCGAAAACTAACATCTTGAACACCTTTTGTTGATGGTAGTGATGTCAAGTGTTGGGAATGCCACAAAGCCGTGGTCATTTTCAAATCTATTCTCAACAGATTTTTGTTGAGTTAGTAGTTCTGTTGCATTTTTCTTTATCACCTATTATTTATTGGAATGATAGGAATTTATCAAAAAATCACAGTCAAATATTTGTTGTTGGAAAATCAGAACAAAAACAATTTATGAAATAAAGTTAATTAGACATGATATATACGCGTAAGGATTGAAGAAATCAGACATATGACACATAAAAGAGAATATAGAATCCTGTACTTTCACCATTTTTTTTTTCGACGCAGTGTTATAGGTTACTATCTTTTTAACCATTCTGAATTATATTTATTTTTTAAGTTTTTATTCTGAAACAGATTTGTTTAAAACTGTCAGTATCAAGTATTTTCAAGAGGAATATCAATATTCATTGGGCCAAACCGCAACACGAAAGCAAGACATACATACTTGAAGTTCTTTTACACAATTGGAAACATGATATCAACAGTTTTTCACACGAATTTTGGACTTTTCATAAGTAGGAAAAGATTTTTTTCAATGTTTGCCTTTTACATTTGACTTCAAATAATGTGTAAACGATAATCTTTGCTCCAAAAATATTTTATCAGAACATGAATAATGGTGGGTTATTATGAAAGGAAATCTTGTAACTTTGCTGAATTGGACCTATATATGTACAGCACATATTTGATCCACATAAGAAATTGGTAAATCAAAGTAAAATAATGGGTGTACCATGATATAGGGACTATCCGGAAACTTGGACCAAATTTTTGGTAGGGAAATGTTCTACTCAATGAGAATCGAAAATATAGTTCCTATAAGTAAACGTTTTGAATGACAGCCTCCAAAAAGTACGGAATGCCAAATTAAAGGCATATTTTTACATGTCTTTCAATTTTATTATTCAAAACGCTGTGTTAAATATTAAACAATAAAATGCAAAATAAACATAATCTTCAATTCATTTTGTGATTAAAATCAAAGTAAAATAAATCATTCGTTAACAATCATGTTGAATTGTTATTTCTACATAAAGTTCTATGGTAATAGTACTGATTACGTAAATAAATAACTGTTGCCTTTGTAAAAAATAAATCATAACAATAATGTGCATATTTTTTTTAACAAATACAAATGTACAACAGATGTTTCAAACAAACAATTGAGGTGTATATATTCACACATTTGAAACGAAAACCGAGCATTGCATTCAAGTCATTAATCATTTTAATCTGCTGGATCTTTTTACCGCTGTACTTCCTTTCATATGGAATATGTCAAGAAGTTGACAGTCATGCCAACATTCGGAATGCAATAATGGGAGCAGAATTTATTGTTTCTTTTTTACAAAAGTCATCACAACATAAAACAGGTTATTCCGTTGCAGTTGTTATTGATTAAAATTTAGCAATATTTTTCCCCTCAACAATAGTATATGTTGTTAACTTCATTTGAAGGGGATGGGATATTTGATTTGATCCTCAAGTCGATTGCAGCCTTATGGCTAATGAGGGTATATGCAATTTTCTGTTTGGCCTAATTGCATTTTATAATGAATTTTCTGCAAATGCATTTTGTAACATCATGCGAATCTGATTCCAACTAAACCTTACGCAACCTAATTTTTTAAACATACCTGTATATTGTTGGTAAATGTGAACATTTTGAAACTTTGTTAATCAAGTAACAATGGTTTGGAATGTTCGATTTAATGCCAAATATGCACATCGTAACATGGGACCCAACGGCCCACTACTTGCGATAACTCACACTCAGAATGGTGAAAGTTTTGCTGAAAATAATTTTATAATATCATGTGGCGGACATTGACCTAGAAATTGAAAGACATGAACCCTTGCACAATGATACCAAAGTGCGGCGTACGTTCGAAGTAAAATTATGATTTTAAATAAACTACAGAGCGTATGATGAACAAAGTTTACATATGTACACTTTGCAGTACCGAACGCTTCATGTTTGATTTGTAATGGACTCTAAAGCATTCCCCAATCTAAATTTTTTAGAAAAAGTTATTAACTTGTGAACTTATTAGATATTATCGCCTAAATGAAATGTTAAGTGAGTTATTTACACTATTTCGAGGCAAACTTAATGATCTAAGTTTCGCAATGAAAAGGAAACTAAGGAGAAGAATCTACGTTCTCATCATTATGCGACGCGTTTCGCATATGTTACATTATTATTATTATTTATACATCAAATAAAATAGATAAAACATGTTTATATTATTAAATTTGATGAAATTTTGATTTCTGCTATTGCTTTAAATGTGCAACGGCTGACCAAAATTGAGGTATTGCAGTATTGAATTTTTAATTCTTGGAAGTATTTTAATGTGCAAGAAAAAAAGAAAAATTAACATTTAAAAACGAAAAAATAACTTTTGATTCCACATTTAGATATGAGTTCGAATTTTTGTTTAGTGTATTATGATATTTAACATATTTCTAATATTGTTAATATTCTTGATTCCAAAAACTAAGGTTAAGGATAATTAGGCTAGAAACCATGTTTAAATACTTAAAATACCTAAATATGGATTAAATTGGGTAGCAATATGGATTACTTCAAACTATCCAAATCCAGATATTTCATATCGTTATATGAGTTAAAAGTTGACGTAGGATTTATTGTAAGCTTGGAAAATACTACGATTTGCAAATTTTGGATCAAATCAGACTGTAGACAAATCAGAATTTTAAATATGTTGACACTTTGTGGACCAACGGGTCCCATATTACAGCTTGACCTATGTAAAGAAAATATGTTAGGAAGTGCACAGTTAGAATAAGTTCGGACACTCTATTATACCAATATCGGATAAATAAATATTGAACATGACTAAATTTGGAAGAAAAATACGATGTGCAAAGATTGGATGAAAACGGTTACTCCCTTCGAGAGTTATCGTGTAATGCACACGACCAGCCATTCAGATGGAAAGAAATTTTTAGTTCGACTCCAAACTGGCACTTTTTTGTCGTATCAAAATCGTATATGAGAGGGATTATTTTAAAGGGGACATGGTTTCTACTGTTGAATAGAACAAATGTTAATTTTTTTATCAGACCTCGTATATGGTAACTTTGTACTGTTATTTATTTAAAACATTTTTTTTATTTTCCTTTCGCCATTACACTATTAATTACGTTGTAAATACCATACAATTTAATAAACTTCGTAGTTGACTTCATTAGTTTGCTATTACAAGGCAAAATTCATGGTGGGTACGTAGGTTCTTCTCCTGGCTTTCCTTTTCATTACAAAACTTAGATCATTAAGCTCGACTCGAAAGAGTATAAATAATATCATTAAAGATTACTTTAAAATGATTACTGCCCTTACAAGGCAAAATTCAAATAACAAAAATTATTCAAAATATATGTAGATGTCCATTGCTATCATACTATCATACACTATAACAATTGTATTGAAGAAAATAATGCGTATAAGACGTATTGCCGTTTTGTTAATATACACAGAATATATAAGGAACGTTAAATACATATGAATATCAATTTAAGGGGACCCCCCATTTTCGGTGTGATGGCAAGAGTGATTCTCAGACTTTCTCGTAGCACGATAACTCAAAAACTAATAATTCAATCGGTTCCAAATTTTGACACGTTTCTCTGGAAGTGTATATATGAACTAGGATAAAGCCAATCGGTGAAGACCTTCCTTATTTTTATACCCTCCCCCATAGTATGGAGGGTATATTAAATTTGTTTTTCCGTTTGTAACTCATCGAAATAATCATTTCCGACCCTATAAAGTATATATATTCTTGATCAGCGTAAATTCTATGACGATATGTTCGTCTGTCCGTCTGTCTGTTGTAATCACTCTAGCCTCTAAACGAATTGAGATAGATTGCCAAACTTCTGCATAGAGTCGTCTTTTGTCTGCAGGCAGGTCAAGTTCGAAGATGGGCTTCATCGGTCCACGTTTAGGCACACCTACATATAAGGGTACCCTCCAAGTTTCGATATTTTGGGGTTCCTGAGCGCGTTTTTCAACCGAATTCATTGAAATTTGCTACATTCTTATAGAGTACTAAATGTCTCCACAAAAATTATAAATATAGGTCCACCTTTTCTGGTAGCCCCCATATAACGGTACCTACCAATTTTCTGTATTTTTGGGGTTTTGGTCGTATTTTCCGCCGAACTAGCTGTAATTTAGTATTTGAGTTCCTAATAGGTACCAAATCTCTCCACAGAAAATTATGGATATAGGTCAATTTTTTCGGATAGCCCCCATATAAAGGTACCCCCAATTTTCGGTATTTTGGGGTTCTTGAGCGCGTTTTTCAACCGAATTTGCTGCAACTTGGTATTTTGTAGTCTTATATGGTAACAAATCTGCCAAAAATTATTAATATTCGCCCCCTTTTTGGGGTAGTCCCCATATAACCCCCTTTTTATATTAAACAAGTTATCTGATTTGTTTCGCGTTTTGAGTTTGCTTTTAAAACTCTGTTGTAATCATTTCACCTGCGGAGAATAGCGAGATAAAAAATTGGAACGTAAGGTTCGATAATGAACTATAGCCACATTTAGACCTAGCACCTGTGTGGTGGTTTCAGAAGGAGTGGACCGATATTCCCCATCTTCGAATTTGAGTTATCAATAAAAAATTTCTGAAATTTGTAATATGGCTTATCTTATGGTTTACATAATCCGTTTTTAGACATGTCGTTATAGGCCCACTTTTTGGTATGTTCCCTATATTTTCATTTATAGTACCTGTCAGTATATCTATGGTGGAGGGTATGCAAAGTTCGGCCCGGCCGAACTTAACGCTTTTTCACTTGTTAGGCGATTAAAAAAAATTCAAAGCTCCGTTGGAATTTTCGGATTCCGATGCTCCAGTGAGGAGTTATCATGCCCGCCATCCAAAATAAGGACTTTTCTTTGTTCACAAAAAACAACAACAAAACATTTTTGGAAAATATTTTTCTTCCTTTTTAAATCTTCAAATATATATGTGCAAAGTTACATACCTGGACAAGCATTGGTATTCATTTACCAGCCCATTTAAAATCTTAAAAGTAAAAAATCGAGAAAGGGGGTGGGGGATTCCCTTTAAATTATGTGCGGCATTTACAAACGTCAGCCGAAAGCATTAAATGTTAAACGTATGTTCTTCGATGTGAAAAATATTTGCCTTCGGTTATTTACACTTGTTAACGTATGTAAAAATTATATTCCCGTAATGTTAACTTTCAACACTTGCAAGTAGTGGAAGGATGCATGCGTGGCATTTTTTTTGTTGAACGAGCAAATAAGAAAATAATAACTGTAATGGTATACATCGGATTCAAGGAAGTTTAATGAAATTTTAATCATTTTTATGACAATGAATAACAACAACTTTTCATTGGTGTATATTTTCATATTTCTGTTCTGTATAGTTTCTTGTAAATTCCAATGAATGTATTACGGCTGCCTTTTGTATTCTGATCAGGCGGATGTGTGTGCGCGAGTTTAATATTTGATAGGCACATATTCGTGCTAAGGAAATTGACCAGTTAAAACCATCTGATATACATAGTTTAGCTTCTTGTTCTTGGGCGTCGATTCCCATAACTCTGCTATTATTGACCATCTTATTGTGCCATAGGCATGCAATGATAGTAGCTTTGTCTTGTAAGCGTTTATCATGTATATTCCATTTGTTTGCAACAGGATTTGATGGCTACAAATCATGTTCATATCATGTGACCGTTGCACATGGCTTTACCCACTTTGTTCGGGAAATATTGTGTCCAAACCTTCTGTTGATGGTGTAATATTGTGAATGTGTGGTACTACAACCTATTTATAGCATGAATGTAATAACATGGTTTACTCGCCTAATAACACTTGCAATGCAAAAAAAAATAAAAACATTATAGTCGTAATGCCATATCAACTTCTAACATGTTTTCTCTTCGCATTCGTTATTTATGAGTCCAACCTACTGACCAACCAAAACATATATTCGTAGACAGTATAGGTGGAAAAAAATTATTTATTTTCAATTTGATGTTTTATTTTTGTATATTTTTATTAAATAATGCGTAAAAAATATACTGTGCAATACTGTGCAGTTGTGCGTATACATAATATAAATAATGTCTCTATCTGTATACGCCACCCGCGACCCTATTTCGTTTTAACCCCTACAACTATTATTTAAAATATTCCTAAAAGTTATTCATTGCTCAAAAGCTACTACATAAATGTCATAAATTTAGGCCGATTGGCACAACATTTTGCACAGCTGAATTATGACTTACTGACTTATGTCGAATTTGATGTATGCGAAGTTTTGTTGAAATCGGTTCAGATTTTGATATAGCTCCCATATATAGTTTCGACCGATTTTATGTAAATGGTGCACCAAACTCTTAATATTGGACCAATTGAGACAAAAATTTGCACAGAGTACTGACTTATGTTCAGATTGATATATGCGAAGGTTAGTTGAAATCGGTTCAGATTTAGATATAGCTCCCATATATAGTTTTGTCCGAATTTATGTAAATGGTGCATCAAACTCCCAATATTGGGTCGATTGAGACAAAATTTTGAACGGAGATAGATATGTACCAAGTTTTGTTGAAATTGGTTCCGATTTAGATATTGCTCCAATATATAGTTTCGTTCGATTTTATGCAAATGGTGCATCAAACTATTAATATTGTTCCGATTGAGGCAAAACTTTGAATAGAGTACTGAATTATGTCCAGATTGATTTATGTGAGGCTTTGTTGAAATCGGTTCAGATTTAGATATAGCTTCCATATATAGTTTCGTCCCATGGACGATTAACACAAAATTTTGCACAGCTTACTGAATTAGGTTCAAATTGATGTATCCGAAGTTTTGTTGGAATCGGTTCAGATTTAGATTTAGCTCCCATATATAGGTTCATCTTTCCGATTGAGACAAATTGGGCTCACACAACATTTTATCCTATCTGTTATAACGTCGAAAATACCTTTATTGTATGTAAATGATTGTCGTTTTAATTGAATGTCCAACTATGGACACTGCGGCCAATGGTTAATAATTGCTGAAGGAAACAACGACTATGCTGATAATGCCTATATGTTTTTAATGATATAATAATCCAGGCGGGTTTTCTCTTAATCTTTATAAAGATACGTAGGCATTTGTAAATATTGCGAAAGACGATGCTTTCAGAATATATCGAAGATGATACGTATAAAAAACATAATTGTACTCTATAAAGATGACAAATCGTTTTTTCTTAAGGCCATCTGGCTATTTTATAGAAGGAAGCATTTTCCTTATGGTATTCGGTAAGAATACCTTTCATTCTTTACGATTCTATTTTATTCTCCTCTGTGAACATTTTCTAGTAATCTCTAAATACACCTTCTGGTTCTGGCATTATATATTATATTTTATTATGTTGATTTGTTGAAGAAATGTTGTTATTCTTATGGAAGAACTTAAATTTTCTTCTATAAAAAGACCTTTGGGTCTTCTGTAAGATAATATAATACTTTCTGTTCCTACCTAACAAAACATTCTGGTCCTTTAAAGAAGACCGTATATTTTTCATTGTGGGGATGTTTTGGTCTTCTAATAAAAATGATATTCTGATATATAATATATTAAATCTTATTCCTATTTGTGAACATTTTATGAGCTTCAATAAGAAGATTTGTGGCATTGTGGTCCTCCATAAAGAGAGAATCAGGTTTTCTATAAGGAGAATTGCTGGTCCTGCATAACAACCGATGCAGGTATTCTAAACGAAGACAAACTGCTATGCAATAAGAAAACTTTTATTTTTTTATATAAAGACTTTGTCGTATTCTACATGAATATATTATGGTCGTTTTTAACATTACCTACTGGTATTATATAGGAATCACCTAGTATTTTATACTTAGACAATCTGGTGTAAGTTTCTTTAAAAATACCTTTTTTGATGGTATGGTTATTTATAAGAAGAACTTTTGTTTTCGTAATGAAGGTCTTCTGTAAGCCGACATTGTGGCCTCTTTTTGCCTTCTGTTGTAGATATTCTACTCTAATCTATACATCACTTTCTGGTCTTGATAAATATATCTTCTGATATTCTATTAGCCGTTTTCTGTTATCAATTCATTTAACTTAAGTCTTTTTGATCTTCTGAAATAATTTGTACATTGTGTTACGAACTACGTACCAACAAATAAAGCATTACTCGGCTGGGTTTTACCATTTATCCTGAATATGCTACATACATATTACATTACAAGAAAAAGAAAACGTAGAATGATGCTTCAAAAGCATATATTTTAAAAAAATAATTTTATCGTGTGACATATTTGCCAACTTCAGTAATTTGCATTATTCGAATACATAATGTTTCGGATTATCTGCAATGTTATACCTTGTCCACCGTTGAAGTAAGTATTCAAATATATTTCATATTTTTGTTTTATGATGTGCTTAAACAACAGGATTTTACTATTTCTTTGGTCTTGTCAAATGATTAACTACTCTATTTTAGCAAGTTCATCGGACGCATTATGATATTATTGTTGTAGACAAAGTTTGAACAGAAATATCCGAAGTAAACCCACAAGTTAAATTTCAGTTGGGTGGCCAAGTGAAAGTATAAACTTCTTCTAAGCTGTGAATAAACAAAACACTGAAAGAAGGCTAACAAGAACAAGTTATTTTTGTGTTTCCTAGAACAACAAAAAAACTTTATTTATTTCCCCTACCAAGTATGAACAAGTTTCAGCCAAAGGATACATTATGAACATTCGTAAAAAAATGTTCAGTTTACAAAAGAAGTAAAAGTTGGTTCACTTCATAGTTTTACCGACAAATAATTTTTGTAATGCGATATAAACAAAAAAGGGAAAATACTTTATGAACATAAAAGCTTTTAATGGAGAAATGAGCAATTATTATCACACTGCTTTAGTTGTAAGGTATTTACTGGTATTTATATGCTTTAACTTTTGAATTACGAGTTTTAAATAAAGCAAGAAAATATTGCGTATTAAAGTTAGAAGTAAAATTAAAAAAAAAAACACTCAAAATCGAGCTTCAAAATGTCAGCATAATTTAAAGGTAGATGCAGTTTAAATTTTGAAAATGATACATAAGGGGCGTAGTCCCCATTTTGTTGGCTTCTAGTTGTTTTTACACATTTTTTTACATTAAAGTAGACACAGCTTCCACCAAAATAAAGTTTGGAGGTCAATATCATGAACAGTTTGCACCGACAGATCAATTAACCCAAAACTATTCATTTTTTATATACTTTAGTAATTCCCGAGTTATAAAGGGAACCTCCACTTCAGCTATGTTAAAAAATTGGCAATATTGCCAATGTAGGTTTTGTTGGTTCACATATTAATACCCTGCACTATAGGAAAGGTATTTTTAATATAAACAACTATGCATATTCTTAAATGTGAACTATTTCAAATCATTAACAAATCTGTTTATTATCTTTTGAAAAGCCGAAATACGATGCTACAGATACTTTGTTTGGCAAATGGGACATATCGCTGTTTTTATGGGCGATATGTTAAAACTATTAAGTCTTTGAAGAAAAAAAAGTTTAACTCCAAAACACCGAATTGCCGCATTACTGTCACTTTGAAAATTTAGCTAACATTTTATTAATATCTAAAATAGAGCGGTTTTTTAACAAGGATCGTTTCGCTCAATATCGCTCTCAGATATAGTAAATATGTCAAAATTAGATGCCAATACTTAAAAATCAGCATAACAACCAGTCAGATGTCGGGTACAAATGGTTACCAGAGGGTTACCTTTTGTTCTCGGCTCAATTTATAAACAAAAAACTTACAAAGAGAACCCCATTTTTATAACCTCCATCATAGTATGGAGGGTATATTATTTTTGTTTTTTTTTTCGTATGTAACCCTATATAGTATATATATTCTTGATCAGCGTAAAATTCTATGGCGATTTAATCATATCCGTCTGTCTATTGTAATCACTCTAGCCTCTAAACACTTGAGGTAGATGTCCAAACGACTCTTGTCTGCAGGCAGGTCAATATGAAGATGGGTTATATTGGTACAGGTTTAGGCATAGCTCCCATATAAAGGTACCTCCCAATTTTCGGTAGTTTGGGGTTCTTGAGCGCGTTTTTCAACCGAATTTGCTGAAATTTGGTACACTTAGTTGTTATTGGGTACCATATTTCTTCACTAAAAATTATATAAATAGGCCCAGCTTTTTTTGTAAGCCCCCAATTTTAACCAACTGTTGTAATCATCCCGCATCCTAAGGGTATCGTGGTAAAAAAAACTCGAATCTGGCAATAATAAAATATATAGGCCAGCATTTAGGCATCTCCCCTACATAATGATACCTCCCGAAAAGAAAGAATTGAGATACAAAACTAAAATATAGGGTTCGAAATTGGCATAAATCGGCCATCGACCAATTAGGCATAGTCCTCATATAACGATAACCCCACATATTCCCTATGTAATCAATATTAGTCTCCCTTTAGGCATAGCCTCATATAAATTTGTAATCTAAATTGCAGTAGTTTGGGGTTTTCAGATTTTAGGAAAAATCCTCATTGAAAATTGCTGAAATTTGTATTTGGTGTACATAACGGTTAACATTAGTGGGTTCGTAGAATAATCGGTATAGGTCCACTTTCTGGTATGTTTCCATGGTAGTAGAGGGTATTCAAAGTTCGGCCCGGCCAAACTTGACGCTTTTTTCATTTGTCTTTTCTGATTTCATTGTTAGTTTCGTATGTAAAGGAATGGTCCTCAAATAAATACTTTTATAATTAGTAGATTATTGCTAGTTCTGGAAAGAAACGTTTGATGATGTTTTACAAAATCGTATAGCCAAAATTTGTGTAGAATGTTTGGCGTATGAGAAATATCGTTTAGCAGTACTTAGGTTCAAGAAAATACGAACTCGAGATATAAGATGTTTAGGGTTTACAAAAATATTTCTTATTCGATCATGAATTAAAAAAAGATTAAAGTCACAAGCAAAAAATGTATCAAACTGTTTGCGCCAATGCGGGGTAAATGAAAAAAGGGGGAGAAACCAATATCACCACAAAATAAATAAATAAAAACGCAATTAGTTTTTATGTATAAATATAAAGGCAGAAGCCGAGTTTTATTAATAATAATAGTAATGTGGATTTTGGTAAACAATATTACCTGTGTGCAACAATATGCGGGGAGCGCGAACTTAATGTCGACACGATACAAGAGCGGATCAATCAACAATAACAAAAAAAAAGGCAACGATCGGAATATGAAGTAAAGCGGCGGCTTTGGCGCAATTGGTCACTTCGAGCCGCGATACGGATTGGCTTCTTTTGGATAAGGCCATTGGCTTGCTGCAATTACAGTCCACAGCATAAATATTATATTAATTATTGGTACGTATAGTGCAGTGAGCAAAAATAATAACAACAAAGTGTTTCGTTTGTTTGTGTGGCCGTCGTTACAACGCGTCGCGGATTCCCTTTTTGATAATCGGTCAAAGTCCATTTACGGGAATACCTGACAAACAAAAAATAGTTTTGTTTTTGTTTTCCTTTTTCGACAGTTTTTCTCTAAATTCGTAGAGAAAATATCGTTTACGTTCTTCAATTTGTTCTTGTAAAATTAGTCGAAGAACTCCTTTTCTATCGCCTTTCATAGCGTTCATATTCTTTTGAATATTTTCTTATTCAAAACTATACAAATATATATTCATATATAGCGTGTTACATACGTACGTTTGCAGCCTATTCGTGGCTGCCTATTTGTGGATTTACACACGTACGTATAGTTACATACTCCAGCATCGTCGCTTTGTTGTTCTGGCTAGTTGGTCAGCCAGTCGCTTGCATGCGAATAAATACACACACGCGTGTAAGCATACATACTGCATTTTCGCTAATTCCCTTTTCTGTTGTGTCCGTTTTATTGCACGGTCTCCGGCCAGTGTATTATTACACAGTCCCCGGCTGGTATATTAGGACAGTGACACATATTATTATATTTTATGGTAAATATAATATTTGTGTCAGGGAATAATATTTACATAATTTTGGACATTTTAAAATCCATTGCACCCTACAATCGGTCAATTGGACTATTGTATTGTGTAGGGTGCTCATTTAGCATATCGTTGCTTATCTTTAATTTATTGAATTTAAAACATTTGTTTGTGTTTTATTGTTATTCTTGTTGGAAATTAAAATCTATTGATTTTTATGCCCTAAATTCGGTCGTTTGGACTTTTGTATTGTGTAAGGTGCATATTAGCATATCGTTGCTTATTTTTAATTTGTTGAATTAAAATATTTATTTGAGTTTTATTGTGCACATAGTTGCAAATCATTTAATTTTTAATATTTATTGCGAATTTTAAAAGTGCCCTACAATCGTTCGGACGTTCGGAACTTTGTATTGTGTAGGGTGTTCATTGTGCATATAGTTGCATATTATTAAATTTTGAGGATTTTTAATATTTATTAGATCTTTATTGTGATTGATAATCTTAAAACGCTACATTCGGTAGCTACTTTGTTTGATTATACGCTACAATTGGTAGTTATTTTGTTGATTGTCAACTATAATTGATAGTTTATTTTTGTTTTTTGTGGATTTTCTCCAAAGTTATCCTCAATTTTTGTGTATTTTCACAATTGAATTTAAAACTTAAAGCAATTCCCTTGAGATTTAGTGATATCTAGATATATTTTATTCGAAATTATATTATCTAATTAGCTTTTTGGTTTAAGAGTCGTCAATTTTTAACAAATTTGTTAATTTTGAAATATTTTTTGAATTATTATTTAATTATTTTTAACTGAGAGTTTTTATCGTTTTCGTATAGATTTTTGATTTGATTTATACATTTCTTTTGTATAATATTCTCGCTGTCTTGAACTTAAAATTATTTTATATATTTGGTTAAATTTATAAAATGGCGTCCACTTCGTTGAATTTATTCAATCGTGCTTCCAACTCTATGGTGAGATTCGCTGCACACTTCGGTGCATTGAAGGAAGACGAATTAGATATTTATGATCTTGAAGTTAGGAGTGAAGAAATCAAAAAATTGTGGAAATCGGTTGAGGAAAACAATGTTTGCGCCAATGCGGGGTAAATGAAAAAAGGGGGAGAAACCAATATCACCACAAAATAAATAAATAAAAACGCAATTAGTTTTTATGTATAAATATAAAGGCAGAAGCCGAGTTTTATTAATAATAATAGTAATGTGGATTTTGGTAAACAATATTACCTGTGTGCAACAATATGCGGGGAGCGCGAACTTAATGTCGACACGATACAAGAGCGGATCAATCAACAATAACAAAAAAAAGGCAACGATCGGAATATGAAGTAAAGCGGCGGCTTTGGCGCAATTCGCCACTCGTTGAAATCTGTTGACATTTGACAGATTTCAACGATGCTCTAAATGAATAATTATGCGTTAACCCATTGTAACGTACGACAACAAAATATAATTTAATATCGAAATTATACACAAACCATAACCCATAAACTTGACTTACACATCTTTTTTTTTTTGTAGTTGCTGAGTATGATCATATTTTCCCTTCGGTTTTTAAAATAAAAATTCTCTTTTATACATGTTTCTACTCTTGAAATATCCAGGTAGTTGAAAAAATGTTTTGTTCTCATTTCATTAAAAATATCCCCCAGTTAGACAAACACTTTTCCACATACATCCTAAATAGATTCAAACCATTGTCAAAAATATAATATTTAATGATAACTTATAACGAAGACGTATAAATATGTGAAAAATGTTTACCACCCTTTGGGCCACCAGACACAATTGTTTTTCTTAGCAAGGTTAATTCTGTACATAATCCATTTGTGGAAATGTACTCCTCAACTCCTACATAACACACAATCATGACAGTGTAATATCTTCATGTATGTTTATTTAACTTGAGAATACTATTTGCTTGTGGCTTTGCTACATTACACATGAATTACAAACCCACACACACACAATTAAATATTTCTGAGCAAAGCTTAGGACAATATTTATTTCTGCACTACGGAATGTATGTTGCTTGTGGACATATTCACATATTGTGTGCATTAGTTTTGGATTACACTGACTTTATTTGTTCTTTTTGTACAAAATAATAGGATATTTGTTGTCATCACATTACTTGTTGTACTTGTAATGGTTATATGTATACGTATTTGCCTTTGGACATAGGTGTATTTCGTTAGACTATAATATTTTGATATAATACAATTGTTATAAAATAATTGTTATCTATATATATGTTATAATTTTTTATGGACTGGGATACAATATTTATCTTTTATTTATTTGTATAAGTTGCAATTTAAAATTATTTTTTTAAATGTATGAAGGGAAATAGGAAAAAATTATACCATTCGTATATTTTACATACTTACATCTATTGTTTATAAATACTGTCTTCAAATTGATTTTAATTCTTTAAATGTAAAATGATAATGAACATTCAACAACCATTCATTCATTCAGTGGTCACACCTTAAATGGTTGACGTGGTGTAATGGAAGCCACCTAAGCGACAAACGATAGGAAATTACGTTGTTAAATATGAGCAACGAACTGTAAGTAATTTTAATTAGAAACCTTTATTAACCAAATTGCTGGAGGATGAGTGCAGAGGATTAAATTCAATTCCTCTGCCCTTTTCCTCCTCATCCAAGCAATGACTGAAGTAAAGTGTCCAAACATTTTCAATGGCAATTTAATTTAGTTCATTGCCCGCCGGTATTATTTTTCCTAAAAGTAATTTTACTTTGTGTTGTTGTTGGTGTATTCAGACTACAAAGCGGAAAATTCGTTAAGTGAAAATTGCCAGAAATTGTATACGTTTATAATAAAGGTAACCGCCGTATAATTAATTAGTATTTATTAAAGACAAATATTTTTGTTTGTTTTTAATGATGATAAATAAAAAACGAATTACCCTAGAATTGAAATAGAGAGGAAATTCATGATAGTCTAGCGTTAGTTGCTTAATTTATCAAGAAAGAAAATTATTTTTTCCTTTAGTACATATATAGTGACTTTGGACTGATTTTAAATTGTGCATATATGGGTTAAATTATATACCATATCACACTGTGCACCAAGATTTTGGGTTTGGTGGATGAAAGCCCTTGGCTATTTCAGGATATTTTACAGATGGCATTTCTTCAGTCAGTCAATTGAAATTGAATCAGTCCCGATTTCTTGTGCGTCCTGTTTAGACCTTATTTTCTTGAAGTAACCATCAGAAGATGAGGTTTTTGACTTCAGAATTTTCTACAAAAATGTCGCTTATAAGATTTTGAATATATAAAGACGGTATCAATATTCGTATGTTGTCCTCATACCTATAATCGCTAATAAATTTTGTATAAATTGTAGATTATGAAGATTCGCTTGAAATATTTAACATAAATAGATACCAATATGCCAAACACTTTAATATCACTTTCGACTCCCAAGACCCTGAGCTCGATTTTGTACCACAGTGTTAGGAGATAGAATTATCCATTTACCGACCTATATTATGTTTTAGCTGCTCAACCGTAGTTCAGCCGGGAGCACAAGCAACAACATTTGTCGATGGTTAATATATTAAATTTGTCATTCCGTTTACAATGCCTAGTCATTTTCCAACGATCTAGATATAAGTAGTCAATTTGAGATTTAAAATATAACTTCGATACGGGGCCATGTTTTGACGTACCTCTCATATGAAGGTGTCTCGCCAATGCTAGGCCTTTTTTCAAACTCAAGTGGCTGTAATTTAGATTTGAATTTATTTTCGAAAAGAATTACTGTCTGATGAATACGACTATGAAATTAATTTCAGCTGAAAATGTTAATTTGACAAATGCCAAGTTGTGCTGATAATAATTTTTACTACTATTCCTATAATACAAAAATGTATAAATCTATGTATCTGTTTGCAGCTATCACAGGTGATTGGAGGTGACGGATCCATTTATTTATTCACTTGATTACAAATCGTAGTACACTTCTATATGAGCCGTTTATTTTGAAATTGGTTTTAGGTTGTGATACATATTACGTTATATATTCTATCATGTTTATGGATAAGAAGCCACAAACAAAATTAATACCACTTAACAAAATTTTTGACCAAAGTTAAACACAAAACTGTAATTATCACAATATAAAAAAATTGACTTAAACTACTTTCAAAATAAATGACTCATATTTTGATTACATAATTACCAAATTATTCATGTAATGAGTACACGGTAGCGTATGGTGAATACTATCCAAAGTCAATAGTAAACATACGCAATGATGCACGCTTAAATCCCAATCGAAATTTTTAGGTTGGGAAAAAAGAAATCCAGCCGGTAGTCGAAAATGTCGATAAAATCGGAGAAATGATCGAAATTGACCGGCTTCCAGGAGCTAAAAATCGACCATAAAACTGTTTTCAGGGGATTGGAAGGGGATTATTTATTATGATTTGCTTCCATATGACCAAACCCTAAACTCTGGTCTCTACTGTCAACAACTGGACCATTTGAAAATATCAATTGACCAGAAACGGCGCGAATTGGCCGGAGACTTCGGGAGCTTGGTTCGGAAGTTTAAATGCATCCGCCATACAATCCGGATTTAGCACCAAGCGATTATCATCTTTATGCACAATTTCTTTAATGATAAAAATTTTTATAGCAACATTAGATATGACATATTTGTTGGAACTTACATTCGTTCAACTGAGAATGTTTTTATTCATTGTAAACTTATCTGCAAAATTATCGGGCATGTTCTGGCATTCACAACAACGGCAGAAGTGTGTCGAACACACGCCGAGGTGTTCTGTAACACACTTTACACTCATTTGAGGTGTATTCTTTACACTTACATTTTCATAGTGAGAGTCGGGTGTATTCATGTTTTTCTCTATAAAAGATATTCTTTCTTGAAATAAAAAAGGCACATGATGATAGATTAATATGTCATTATTGCGTATAATTTGCTTAACTTCAAAAAAAAATATGAAACGCGATTAAAAACAAATTTTAAATAGATACAAGGGTTTGTCTTGAATTTTCTTCAACTGAATTTCTCGCTTGACACAAACAGCTGATTTGAAGTAAGGCCGAAGAAGATAGGGTTACCAAATGTTCCCCTTAAATCAATCAACAAATTAATGATATTACAGAGCTTTTCATACATATATTTTATGTTGCGAATAATAAAATATTAAAAAATAATATTAAAATTATCGTTAGAATTAACGAAATTACTAAAAATTTACAGAAACAATGTTAAAAACGAATACATTTTATATTGTTTGGCAACACTATTTCTGCAAAGTACCATGTCGACGTTTATTTTTGTCGCAGTTCAAAATTTCAATTCACGTGATAAGCAGAACAGGAGGTAGCTTCTGAGGTGAAGTGTATGTGTGAAGTGAAACGAAAACGCCGTGAGTTCCAGAACATACCCGTATATTTTTTTTTTGTTTAAAACGTAAAGAATGTTGTGTTAATTGCAATATTTAATAATTCAAATTTCATCTTTTTGTTCACCCTCAAATACGAAAACTTAAGCCTTGCGTGTTTAAACATCAACTGACCCAGTTTCAATTGGCCATTGATTATTGTTTCAGTAATTTCAATGACAATTTAAATTTAGCCTTTGTGATTGATATAAACACTTTTTAACAAACAAATTAACAGAATTTCTAGCATTATTTTTTTTTTGTAAATACGGTTAATGATAAATATGTTCTCTATATTACATAAGTTCTCAATAAATTATGATATTATTTCTACGCCACGGCTATGCATTGTTGGTAAAATAATAAATAATAATTGAAAAAAAAACTTTTAAAACATTTATTACCACTAGCGGGCCCGGCAAACGTTGTCTTGCCTAACAATATTGTTGATGTATAATTTTCGGCATTTTTGGTTGTTTTTATACCCTCCATCATAAGGTGATTTGTATATATTTTTGTAACATCTTGGTATTTATCAGAGCACACATAGGGTAACATTACAAAACTGAATTTGATGTTTATTAGTGAGTTTTGTTGCTCCCTTCACGATTTAAGATATAAATAATAAATAATCCCCTTCCAGTCCCACCAAATGCATAGCCGAACCGTCCTGGTCGTTAGTCCTGGTTTGGTCACCGTTTGAGGAGCTTCACCGCTCTTTGACCACGATCGTTTTTGCATAGGGTTATCGTATGTGATCCATTTCTAATTTCCAATCACCATCCGTTTATAAAAATTAGAGTATCTCATTCCATTTGGTCAAGGCTTCGCAGATGGAAATTCGATCCATTCCATTTTTTCTGTTAATTGGTGAGGCACCCAAACATTGAGCTTCTTTTTGAATCCAGCTTTGTGTGAATGGTTTAATTTATAGCTCCTGGACGATGTTACGACATGCCTGTAAAATTCGATCGTTCCACCGGTCTAATGGACTTCTTTTTCCCAAACCTAATATTAGGGATACTTATTGGGCAGAAATTCCCCCTCATTAGAATTTTCCATATTGACTCAATTATTCGGATATCCCCATCTAACGGCAATCCTTAATATTCGGTATTTGGCTGCAATGTTATGTTCTCCCAAACTTTCAAATATCCCCCATGTAATAGTAATCCACCTTTTTCGATACTGTGGGGGATTTGGGCACGTTTGGTTGTATATTTGGTAGAATGAATCGTACTGAAATTGTCAATATTGGTTAAATCTTTGAGGTACCCACAATATTCGGTACTTTGAGGAGTTCGGTATTTTAGGGAGTGTTTCAGCCGAAGTGCTGTAATGTTTTATTTTGGATGAAGAAAACCTGTTTACAAAAAATTATTAATATTGGTGCAAATTGTTCCGGGTAGCCCCATATAATGATATACATATAATGATATTGTTATTGTTCGGTATTTTCTCATGTGGTATTAGTATATATCCATACCCATTGTAGTATCGTATGTCATTCATATCATATATCATTCCGTGATATTGAAAGGGTAAAACACATTTGCGGAAACATTTCTATTCAGGACCAAATTTTGTATAGCTCCTACATACGGGTCCCGCACCATTTTCGGTTTTGTAAAGAATTTGACGGAATTGATGGATCATGGATTTGGCTTAATGTAATAAAAAGGCGCCATACATATTTCCCGTTTAATTTTCAGTTTGTTGAAGTTCTTACCCCCCGTTTTCCAATCTACTACACATAGTCCCCATATAAATATCCCGGCCGATTTAAAGAATCTACATATAAGAAAGTACAAAAGTTCGATCTTAACAAAGATTTTTCATGGTATTAAATATATCGGTAGTTGACATATTGAGGTAACATCATGAGACTCTTTGTTATAACAAATGCTTTTTATAGTTGTTCTCTTTCAATATGAACTTAATTTTCTCTGTGATACACATATGCGATTAAAGACATTGACCAACGATTAGGCATGTAACCACCATATAATGGTACATTTTAGCTACTTCAATAACAACATATTCCTATTATTATTATTTTCAAGAAGAATAATCTAGGGCATGTGTCTTAGAATCGGAACTCTTTTCTGAATCTTCAGATTTTCATCCTTGCATTTGTCCCAAAATGTACGTGAATTTCATGGAGGACGTGTACATACAATGATCGCGTATACTTCTCTATTATTGTTTTGCATTCTCAGAAAAAAAGTTTCATTACAATGTCAATTGAATAAAATAAAATATTTTGAAAATTTTCAATATTTGACAAATGAATATTTGTTTTCAAAATATTTTTTTTTTTCATAATATATTTTTTTTTTGCAAATTTTTCGCGGTTTTCGAATTTTTCTCACCTTTTAAACCTTCCCTGAAGCTCCACGAACATTTCAAGACTAAGATCAGAAAAATCCGTTCAGCCGTTCTCGAGTTTTAGCGAGACTAACGAACAGCAATTCATTATATATATAGATTTCATGTGAATGAATTGTGGCATTGTCTGCAATTTCTTATTGCCACCCGTTCCAAATATTTCTATGTTCTTCCATATATAGCATTATTATATTTATGTCTGTTATATGCTATGCTCTGTTACAATGTTGTAAACGAGTGATTTCCTCACACAGACTTCACCAAAAGATGTGGAAATATTCTCGAAAGCTCAGACATCATGATAATCGTATGTGACGTTGTGTGCGGTCGTTTGTTTTTATATATTAAAGTTACCATACTGTGAAAGGTCCTTCTACTGCCAAAATATGCACAAGTTGTCTAGAAATTATTTCTTCCTTCCACCCATAATATTGTTCATCCCCTTTCATTTACTAAATAATTTTCAAGAGTTTCTTTAAAATATTACGAGAACAAAAACTATGAAAAGTAAAAAGCATGATAGAAAACAACATTATCGCAACAAAAAATGATTTACAATAATTAAGGTCGAACAATTGAGACAAACTTTAAATGTCATCCTTGATGTGTGGTCTTTTATTTTGTGATAGTTTAGCTAAGTCCTTTGAAGGCATGAATACATATTTGGACATTGTGTTGGTGTTTTTGGTAAGAATGATTCAAATAATTTATATTTTATGCTGCATTGACAGATTTGAAAATCATTGTGGACACTGATTCGTCATCATGGGGTGGCGTTTTAGATTGTATGTCAATTCACAGCATATAAACTTAGTACAATAATAAGTTGTAATTTTATGAATAAGACAAAACATAAAAACTTTTCACAAAGTACTTTTTTAATACACTGTGTTATTTTTTAGGAATGGTTATTACTCAAAAACTAATCGGTTTGATATGTCAGCATTTTATTGCATATCCAAGAAGCAAATGTATAAATTAAAACAATAAAAGCCCTCTGAAAAAGCGATAGCAATACATTTTTCAGAAAAACAAAAATGTTAATTTTTTACACCCCCCAAAAAGAAGAAAAAATAAAGAACCGCAATTATATTTGTGTTTATTTTACAAAATAGATTTTGACCTTTTTCTGGGTGTTTAACTGTCGTAAAAGTTCGCCTTTGTTTACACAACAGAGCTATCGCAGTAGACATGCCTCTTAAGAGCTCTCCTGAAAGTCTGAAAGTGTTGTGTAAATAAAAACATTTGACTACTTAAAAGTATCCTTGGGATATTCTGTTAAAAGTCTCAGCAAACAGTAGCCGCAAGTTGAGTACACCAATTCATGGAACGTACGGGAGACCATAAGATTTTGAATATTAAATAAAGTCACGTTTTATAATATGTAAATTTGCTCTTTATAAGTGCTAGGAAATAACAAGGAGAGATTAAAATAAAAATTAACATTTCTATAATTTAAAGATAATTTATTTTGAGGCTGTTGTCATACATCTTTACTACGCAAATTGTCATGATTTGTCTTGTCGGTTTTGGAGTTTAAATATTACTATACATATAATTAAAATACAAACATAAACCATGAAAAATGGGTTTATTGTATTGTTCTCGAAAGTATTCTCCCTTGTGATTTAACCCCATTTCAATTCGGTCCAAAACATTAACGATGCTTTCTTGTATTTATTAATCCGCGTCAACAATTGTGGAAAAGAATTATTTATATTTTTTTGACAAATTAATTCTTTAAGATAGTGTAATGTCTACGTTTGTTCAAAAAAGTCTAACTTCCCTAAGGACCTGAAAGTTGTATCATTTTACAGGTCCTTATAGAAGTTTGACTTTTCGCAATGATTAAGTGACATCCACATCACCACATCTGGGATTGAAAAGTGCCATGTTCGATCAAAACTACTTCGAACCAAAACTTCAATGAAAAGGAAAACCAGGGAATGAACCAAAGGATTAGTCCACTCACCTACAATTGATCCCCTGGTATACATATGTTTTTGTACAACTTCCAACGGCGAAACGGTCCCATAATGGTGACTTTTCTTTTCGTTGCAAAACTTCGATCATTAAACTCGAAAGAGAAAAAACTTCAAATAAACATCGCTCTTACATGCAAAATTAAAAAAATAAAAATATATATTAAAAAATAAAAAGTGGTTATTTCGGCCAAATTCCCTAAATTGGTCAGAAGTAAGTATAGATTATTATGTTATGTGCTATAAGGTTGTTTTGCTCTGAAAATAGTAATTTTCAAACACTGTGAAAACCTATGTTGCTTTTTTTTTTGGAAAGAAGTTTTTAATCACCGAAATGGCAAATTAAAAGCAGTGCATTTGCGGAAATAGGTCGAATCCTATGAGATCCCGGTCGAAAATTGCAACCTAGATTAACAAAATACCGAAAATGTGGGTGCCAATCTAAAACATGGTTTTGTATCGCAGATATATTTTTACCATCCAATAGTCGGTAGTGCCAAACTACAGCCACATCAAGGGAATGGAATATCGAAAATGTGGCAGGACCTTCATATGGTTAAAACAAGTGAGCGGAGCAGTATAGTCGGACGGGGCCGACCATTCGATACCCTACACAACTACCACGGAGTTCTAACTTTCTGCGGATGTTTACTTCGAGCCTGGGCAATATTTCGCGATACCCTCTTGTCCCAACTGCAGAACATATTTTCCGATATTCAGTACAGCCCTTCTAATTACTTGTCACTTCACTGTGGGTTGTGTGGTGATGTTCGGCTTATAATTGTGGCCTATAAATCGACTCGAAAAATACACAAAAATTAAGTTTTCGGTCCACTTCATCCCAACATTATCTGATAATCACCGAAAATTATAGGCGTTGTCTTGACCATAACTAGAACCTCATGGAAAATTTCAAAGCGATCTGCGCTATTTTTCTGTCTTCATGTTTTGTATGGGTTACTACATTTAAGTGAACTCCCGCATCCGAGTATGCTATCATGCTCTTGAATATGCTATCAACACCTCGGGTCTTTTACCTTCAAACCTTTGGCCCGATCCCTTTCTCCAAGTAAAATTTCATGTTGGGGCTAAATTGAGGCCTTTTTTCTGCGGATATTTATTCTTAGCCTGGGCAATATTTCGTGATTTTTGCACCCTCTTGCCCGATTAGAGGTAAACCGCTCCTCTTCCTCACACTGACATATTTTCCGAATATTACGAGTATTCAGTACAGCTATTGTCCAGATTCCCTTCACCGTGGGTTGTGTTGTGATGTTCGGCTTTCATTTGTGATGTAAAGATCGACTCGAAAATAAAAAAATTAAGTTTTTGGTCCAATTCATTCCAAAATTATTATCTGATCATCACCGAAAATTATAGGCGTTGTCCTTGACCATAACTGTTACCTCATGAAACATTTCAAAGCGATCAGTGCTGTAGTTCCGCTCTCTAGAGTGATAATGGGTTATTAAATAATATAGGAATACGGAGATACTTGTGAATATTTAGGTGTAACTCCCACATCCGAGCACATACAACAATGAAATTGGTATTAATTTAAAGGTCAACCACTGCTCTTGGATATAATATCAACTTCTCGGGTCTATGTCCTTCAGGGGTAAATATATACGCTATAGAATACAAATTTTGTCATTTTTCACACAAAAGTCAGGGTCCATTTGACCCGCTAAATATTGACCGATCTTTATCAAAACAGGCATGCTTATTCTTTGGCCCGATTCCCTTCTCCATGTAAAATTTCACGATGTTCGGGCCATTATTGCGGCCTCTGGAGCGTTCAGAAAAACCGACAAAAATTTAGTATTTGGTCCATTTCATCCCCTAAATATTAGCCGATCTTTACCAAAAACAATAGGGGTCTTCATTGGCCAGAACCCATCCTACATGCAAAATATCGTGAAGATTGGTCCATAATTGTGGCCTGTATCGTGTTTACAAATTATAATGGACAGACGGACGGACGGACACACATGTCTAGATCAACTCAGCTAGTCGAGATATGACGATCGGTATACTTGAAGGTGGGTCTAAGACCAATATTTCGCGGCGTTACAAACTTTTGGGGCTGCACAAAGCTATAATACCCTGACAACATAGTTGTGTAGGGTATAATAAAGTTTTTGGTCCATTTCAACCCCTAAATATTAACCGATCTTCAACAAAAACAATAGGGGTCTTCATTGGCCAGATCCCATCCTACATGCAAAATTTCATGAAGATTGATTCATAACTGTGGCCTGTATTGTGTTTACAAATTATAATGAACAGACGGACGGACACACATGTCTAGATCGACTCAGCTATTCGAGATATGACGATCAGTATACTTAATAATATTTCGCGGCGTTACAAACTCTTGGGGCTGCACAAAGCTATAATACCCTGACAACATAGGTTTGTAGGGTATAAAAACATGAACCTTAATTGAAAATGTTCTCCATAGAAGTTGTTCACCCTTCATAAAATCGTAATATAAATGTACAGCCCTTCCTGAAAAAATGACAATGAAACGGTAACATTGGTCCGATGTATCCCATTTTTAGTTTAAAGCTCTATCTTAAATATTGCGATTTATATCGTGATTTCAAAAGGCAGACGGATATGGTAAAATCGATATGTAATAAATAAATAAGGAATGTATATTTTATGGAGTCTAGGACGAAATATCGAGGTGTTGAAAACGTAATGACTTATTCTATATACATTATATCTTTTGGTGGAGGTTCTCAAACTTATGACAATACTTGTTCTACAATTAATGGATTTTTAATAGTTCGCTTATTTTTTCTTGCAATCAATTATTTGTTAATAATGATAGGCACTAATTATTTAATGGATTTAATTTTATAGCTATTAAATCTCAGTTAAAATCTGCATCTAATTATTTAATTAAAATAACGATTTAATTATTTTTAAAACTGTAATTATTTAATTAAAATAACGATTTAATTATTTTTAAAACTACACTTTAAATTAGTGTTCGATGAATTGCAATTAATTATGTAGAAGTTAATATAAAACGGGAGAAAAACAACTTTATTGGGAAATAATTGTAATGTAAATATTACCATTGAATAGGATCATATCAATAGCATATAGCAATAAAAAATATAACACACACACACACGAAAATCTGTCAAACCGTCAACAACTCATTTTATTTCAAATTCATTGATGGATAGATTGATTGACAGATTAATAACACCTCGGTATGGTTAATTGATGTTTCGAAGCACAAGTAAAGGCACGTATCACATTGCTTGCGTTAATAAAATATTTGCGCAATTTTTACAATTTTGGTTATAAATATTTTGTATGAAAAAGAGAATTTAAACTTGCCTGTGCTTAGGAATTTTCCCATTTTTACGGTAGTGTAGTTTAGTTTTGTGGAGTTTTCCAGTAGAGAAAGAGATTCAACTTCTTTTAGTTATTTTCATTTAAAACTTCTGATATGTTAATTAAAAATTCTGATATTCTATTAATTTTTATAGGCATTTACAAAAAATTTTAATTAAATTTTACAACCCATCCACCAATATTGTTTTCGAATCTAAGAATGACTTATTTCCTAGATGTTTTATCGACACGACGAAATTATTTAAATAAAAATTTTTAATATCTGTAAATCTAATTTAAAAATTTTAATCATTGACATGGATTTGTGTTAAATAAATATTTACGCTATGTATATGTATAATACAAACAAAACTATTTATTGACCAATAAATAACTGATCAAAAATTCTGTGAATGAAATTATTATTTTTTGGTTGATATGCAATTACATAAAAAACTTTTTGACATTGCATAAATACATTCTCTACACACCTCTATTCGAATTATGCAAAACAATTTTATGATAATGCATTTTTAATATTGTTATAACCACATTTGGCTATAAGGTAATCCATAGTGCATGCATATAGCTCAAAGGCAAATAAAAGTATAGTAAGCTGACATTTAAATTTAATAAAATTCAATTGGCCATTTCTAGCAAAATTGATTTTCTGGAAAATTAATAGGCAATCATTGAACACATTGTACTGAGGGTTATACAATGTGTACAATAATTTAATTAAGAAATAGTAGTTAATTAAAATGTTATCGATATTGTTCCTTAGAGGGATACGGTCACCCACAAAATTTGAAAATTGCTCATTTATTTTACTGTTTCATTTTAAAGTACAGACAGACCAAAATTTGTTGAGAAAAAGTTGGTACAAATGACAGATTTGAAAATGTGCCCATTTTGGCTCTAAAATGGATAATGTGATATTCATATGTCCGTGTGATATTATACAGATTTTGTACTAAGAGTTGGTGTTACTATATTATTACATTTGTCATTCCATCAACAGCACCTAGAATATAGTAGTGGTCAAAACATATGCAACAGAAATTGACAATATGGAAATATGTATGTAGTAATATCTTTATTTGAAGTCAACTTTTTTGAACGTTTTATGTTCAATTGAAACTGTAATTGTATTTATTCCCACAAAATTTCGGTATTTTGTTGTAACATTTATTGATAAGTCAGTGAGCGGACGGGGCCGACCATACGATACCCTACACAACTACTACGGAACTCAAATTTTCTGTAGATGTTTATTCCGAGCCTGGGCAATATTTTGTGATATTTGCACCCTCTTGCCCAATAAAAGTAAACAGCACCACTTCCTCACACTGACATATTTTCCGAATTTTACGAGTATTCAGTACAGCTATTGTCCAGATTCCCTTCACCGTGGGTTGTGTTGTGATGATGGTCTATAGATCGACTCGAAAATAACAAAAAAATTAAGTTTTTGGTCTACTTCATTCCAAAATTATTATCTAATCATCACCGAAAATTATAGTCGTTGTCCTTGACCATAACTGGAACTTCATGGAACATTTCAATGCGATCAGCGCTATAGTTCTGCTCTCTAGAGTGATAATGGGTTACTAAATAACATACGAATACGGAGATACCTGTAAATATTTAGGTGTAACTCCCACATCCGAGCACATACAACAATATAATTGGTATTAATTTTAAGGTCAACCACTCCTCTTGGATATAATATAAACTTCTCGGGTCTATGTCCTTCAGAGGTAAATATATACGCTATAGAATATAAATTTTGTAATTTTTCACACAAAAGTCAGGATCCATTTGACCCGCTAAATATTGACCGATCTTTAAGAATGCTTATTCTATGGCCCAATCCCCTTCTCCATGGAAAATTTCACGATGTTCTGGCCATTATTGCGGCCTCTGGAGCGACCAGAAAAACCGACAAAAATTTAGTATTTGGTCAACTTCATCCCCTAAATATTAACCGATCTTTCCCAAACACAATAGGGGTCTACAAATTATAATGGACAAACGGACGGACACACATGTCTAGATCGACTCAGCTAGTCGAGATATTAAGTTAATAAATATCTTGGCATAAAAAGCTTTACCTTTGCAGACCGTTTATGGTCCTTACCCGTAATTTGACACTTTTTCTTCTCAGAGGATGAAAATAACCACATGACAGACAATTTTTTTACTAGTATTTATTCTCCACTACTATATATTAAAACTATATTTAAGAATAAAATTTTAATTATTAACGATTCATTATATAGCATTTATTATTCGCTTTCTGTTAGTTCCCTCTTCTTCTTTTCTCCCTTACATTGCTTATCAGCTATAATGGAAACTTCTTAGAACAAATTAAAAAGTATTTAGACACTTTTATATATTTGCCTCTTGACAAATTGATCTTGATCTCAAAGGTATGTGACATAACTTTCATCTCACCTTCCATCAGAGATACTGCAATCGACATTTTACCTATTGTATGAGTCATACCCCGTTTGAGTAAAAATTTTGATAATATCGATGTTGTTGTTTTATTTTGTTGAATCCAATTTTGGCCTTTAAATAAAGAATCAATATTGTTATGGATGATTCCGACGAAAGCACCTAAGCTCGCAATACACACAAGGACATCATCTTATTGAGCCGATGTACGGAAAAGCATTTTAGTGATTATTCCACAACATTTGTTACAACCAAAAAACTTATATTCCGGCCCTATGATATTTACATAATTTTAATCACAATGATAAGACAAAATATTACTTAATTCCTATAATTTCCACAAACAAAATTATTTAACATAAATGATAAATTAAAAAGGAAATCCGTAGTTATATACCATATATTTAATTCTTCATACTTAAATCATTCTTTGGTAATAACATTTTTTATAGTTTATGGCATGACAACGCATGAAGAACGAATACCAATAATTCCTGATGTTTTATGAATTTCCACAACGACCATAATATATTTATTAATTACAGCAAATTGACCATTGATTGTAATTGATTAATAAACCAATATCCGAAAATTAACTTGGGGAAGCAATGGTCAATATATTTATATTGAACGAGCATAGAATATAAGTCTTAAGGTAATATTTATGTATATATATGGTAAAGTCGGACAGGGCCGACCATAGGATACCCTACACAACTACCACGGAACTCTAACTTTCTGCAGATGTTTATTCCGGAATGCTAAATTACAGCCACTTCGATCATCGAATGCGATTTAAACCTACAAAATATGAATAACGTCGCGAAACCGTTGGATGGGAGAATATGACATATATTGAAAATTGTTGGCAATATGATTTTCTCACTTCAAGAACCCGTAATTCCAAATTGCAGAACATTTTTATACCCTCCACCATAGTATGGAGGGTATATTTTATCATTCCGTTTGTAACTCATCGAAATATTAATTTCCGACCCTATAAAGTATATATATTATTGATCAGGGTAAAATTCTAAGACGATCTAGCCATGTCCGTCCGTCCGTCTGTTGAAATCACGATATCTTCTGAAGGAATTGAGATTGGGTGCTGAAATTTCGCATAGGTTTGTCTTTTGTCTGCAGGCAGGTCAAGTTCAAAGATGGGATATATCGGTCAACGTTTAGGCATAGCTCCCATATAACGGTACCGCCAATTTTCGGTATTTTGCGGTTCTCGAGCGTGTTTTTCATTCGAATTCGGTGAAATTTGGTTACATTGGGTTCCTATTGGGTACTAACTGTATCCACAAAAAATTATAAATATAGGCCCACTTTTTTGGTAGTCCCCATACAACGGTACCTCCTAATTTCATTATTTTGGGGGTTTTGGTCGTATTTTTCCACCGCACTGGCTGTAATTTAGTATTTTGCAATTTGATATTTTGTAGTCGTATATGGTAACAAATTTCCCCACCAAAAATTAAATATATGGGGAATACCCCAAAAAAGGGGGGCGAATAAAATAGTTATCTAATTTGTTCCTCGTTTTGGGTTTGGTTCTAATAATCGGTTTGTAGAAATGTCGGTATGAGTCCACTTTTTGGTAGTTTCCCTATATTTTCATTTCAAGTACTTGTCAGTATATCTATCGAGGAGGGTATCCAAAGTTCGGCCCGGCCGGAATGGAATATTTTCTGTAAATATGATTTCACCACGTAATGACAAAATACCGAAAAATAAATTAAAATATATTTTTAACCCTTCAATAATCTGGAATATCAAATTACAGCCACTTAAGTTTGAAATTCGACTTTGATCAATCCTTTAAAATGTGAACTTATCCCAAAACTGTTGCCAAAAAAAATTTCACTCTCACTCAATAACGCGTCATGCCCAATAATATTCACTTCAGATGGTAAAATGGGACTAAAGTTTTAGTAGCAAGGTTAAACAACGAATGAGGGCAAGTATAACAAGCAACCAATTTGATTGAAAAACGTGTGTAAACTCCAATTACCAAATAGTGGTGCCATTATATGGAGGTTTACATTCAACCTTTAACCAATTGTAATGTGCCATATAAAACTGGTTAAATAACTTGCCAAAAACTGCCCAAAATTCCTGCATACAACGGTTATGCTTGTATGATCATCACCAGTGATTAATCATGGATCAATGATAAGAACCCGAAATAAAACAATATTCGCACGTGTGGTAATGGAAGTGTTTCGCAAAAGGCAACAACATAAGAATATGGTGACCTAATTTGATTATACTTGATCATCGGTCGACTATTCCGTGATTTCAATATGAGCTGTACAAACTTGTATGGCCGGCCAAAACGGAGAATTGGTGGGTCATCCCACATTATTTTCCGCAGACAAGAAAAAATACGTGAATAATGATTTTCGTTGCCCGAATATCCTGCTGTAACCATGTTTTGTGGATCTTTTTTTAACCATAAATATTAACACTAGGTACCGTATTTCAATACCTACATTAGTTTTTGGTCCCCATATCTTAACGGACACTTTTAGGTATCGGTTTTACCATAAAAAATCAAATAAAAAAACACGGAAGTGTTAACATTGTAGGTTAAAAAAAACACAACCAAATGAAAACATTTTCTTTTTATCTTTTTTAACAACTAAAAAAGCTGCTCAGTCTATTTGTATTTGTATCTTAAAACTTTGATATCCATTCACACTTCTGCCCCAAAGGAGTGCACATTTACATTGACAAATTCAAGTATCTTTTGAGAGGCCCATCAATAACTCAGGGCCATACTGCAATAAGACAGCACGTCATGCAAAGCCAAAAATTTTTTTATCATCATTTTGAAAACAACTTTCTACAGTTGTTCAAACATTCCACATTTTACACATTTCTTAAGCAGGACACAAGAACATAGTCTTCGCATATTTTTGGTATCTTTTTCGTAATATCTATTGAAATCTTATAAATACAACAAAATTATGTGTGTTAAAATGCAATTTTATAAAGACATTGTTAAAGCTGTCATCCATTGACGTCCGAAAAATTTAAGGCATCTTTGGATACAAAAGAAACATTTATTTCGTTTTTCATAATGATTTTACAAGTTTGGGAATGGGGTACATTATTCAGGATAGAAGGTGGTTTATTTCCGTAACTGGATATTTTTTTGCACGTCTATAATGAAAGCAAAATTATCTATTCCTTCAATGTAGACAATGTTCTTTCAAAGTTTTCAAAATATACTGTGTCGAATTACAACAGCTTGGTGTGTTATATAATCAACAAAAGATGTTTTTTAAGTTTTCTGTGAAAAATTTTAAGTGATCTTAAATATATATATATATATAAATTCTTCTTCCGCTATCAAAGGACAATGTCATTTGTATAATTGTTAGGCAACGAGAAAGCTTTGTCGCTTTAAATTAAAAAAGTTAAAGAAAAGTGACCTAATTTTTTTTGGCAAACAAACGACAACCAAATCCATTAGACAATTGTGAAATTAAGTCAAAATGGCTAAAAAATTTAAATTACAAATTTCAATTCACTCACTTATTAAGAAAAGGGTATGGTAATGAAAGCAAAGACCATGGGTCATCGTAGAAAGGACAATAAATAAATGTTTGTATTTATTTAAATGTTATGTCGAAAACAAATTATCTGTTAAGGAAATAAGGAAGTTTGCTTCCTTTAATGAATACTTGGGAATGAAACTTTTGAAACTCTGTTTATTTTCACACCCAAATCGGTGCATTTACACACCAATTTATTATAATATATATAGTGCTCCTTAAGAACTAAGTATTACGATATGACGTAACCTATCTTAGAGTAATGTGTAAAAGAGAGAGAGAGAGTGTGTGAACCCATCTGAAATAAAATATGGAGTGGACACACACATTTCTTTATCTCACATGTGGCAAACACGCTACACATGCTTATCAGTCTGAAGTGTAGACCCCGTAATCTCACCCAAACATACAAAGATAAAGTATTTTCTGAGCTACGATCGGATTAAACGTTCTAAATTAGTCTTAGAGATATTTTTGTAGAATATTTAACCCTATGAAAATCTCATCACATTTTCCAATCAAAGTGATTATAATCCTTGGTGGTTTACATTACAAAAAATTTGGGATTTTCTTCATGTAATTTTTGCCAAAGTTCATTAGAATTGTTTTTAAAACTTTTTACGTGTTCTTAGAATCTCCAACTTGTTGAATTCGTAACTCCTCGCAGGGATATACCGTTTTTTTCTACAAATTCCGGCAAAATGCTTTGCAGATTATTGAGATAATCGTTCGTCTTGATGTTCCCCCAAAACATCAAGAGCTGGTTCAGTTTCCTCGACTGCAGTAACTAGTCTAATTCTACAAAGTGCTCTACGAGCAGTCCAATTACTTACGATTTACCTGTTTGAGGATAGTTTTTTTCAGGCCAGAGTCGATGTGTCAGAGTTAAATTGACGGTACATTGTATGTCCCTTGTTTAAATTTGATGAACATATTATGTGTGAAGTCTACATCATATCGGGGATTCATTTCATATTTGATGAGTTTTACTATTTTCCAAATTTGGGGGAGGAGGAGATGCACGAAGGAGTAAGAAGTAATGAGTCTCATTTTCGGACATGATTAGGTTTGAATATTTTTTCGTAATTGATTCAAAATATGGTTTTTATGCTGTTGGAAGGTGATCAACTTGGTTGATGTTATTACTAGGCCTTGGACTTCATAAAGTCACTCACTTTGTCAGCAACACAATTTTGCGGTAAATATATATAAAACCAGTGAGTGGAGCAGTATAGTCGGACGGGCCGACCATATGATACCCAACACAACTACCACTGTATTTTAACTTTCTGCGGTCTATATTCCGATATCGTGATATTTGCACCCTCTTGTTCGATAAGGGGTTACCATGCCATCGGTTTTGAATCGTTTTTACGGGGATAAAAATTTGCTCCATGAGATTCAAATTTTGTTATTTTACAAAATTGTTTATTTCAGCCGCTATATCAAGGCAGCTATTGGAATTAGTTAGTCAGATCGCCTTCCACATTGAAAATTTGTTAACTTCGGCAGATAATTGTGGCGTCTAGAGATCGTAGATCATACAAATTATTAGGTTGGGGAAAAAGAAATCCATTATTTTTTCTGCAGATGGTTGTACTGATAGACTTCTCGTTGGAAGGGTGACATTTCATAGTAAGAACATTTTTTTTTGCTTGTTTTGTTTGGTGCATTCATTTGTGAATTACAGAGTGTTAAAAATGGAAGTGAACAAAGAGAAAATTAAACAAATTTTACTGTTTTTCTTTGATAGAGGCGAAAATGCAAGCGAAGCGACTAAAATTGTGAATGGTGTTTATGGTTGTGATACTGCAAATGATATATGCAAATTTGGTTTCGTTGATTCCATTCAGGAATTGTTGATGTTAAAGATGCACCTCACACAGGAAGGCCGGTCGTCGAAACTGGAATGTTAGCAGTAGTAACATCGCCCAGGAGCTACAAATCGACCATAAAACTGTTTTAAACCATTTACAATAACCAAAACGGCCAGAATTGACCAACAGGAGAGTTGTCGTGTTCCACCTAGACAACGCTAGGACACACACATCTGCAGTGACTCGCCAGAAATTTCAGGAGCATGGTTGGAAAGTTTTAATGCATCCACCATGGACTTGGCACAAAGCAATTATCATCTTTTTCTTGCATTGCTAAATTTCTTTAATGATAAAAAATTGGTATCTAGGGAGGATTGTGAAAATCGAATACTATAGTTTTTTGCAAATAGAAAGCAGGACTTCTATGAGAGAGACATTATGAAGTTACCTTTAAAATGACAATATTATATATTCATGTATACATATTAACTATTCCTTGGTAAAACAATATATTTAGAAAATTCCCGATAGTGTCCTTCATATCCAGTTTCTGAATTCAAAATTAAGAAACAAATTTTCAAAATTCTATAAGAATTAATTGTTTGCCACTTGTTTAACATTCTAGCTACTGTCGTCTCGCCTAAATACAATTCACCATATCAACAGGAAACGACAGTTGATCATCCTTACTCAACATAATTTTACACACAGAATCCATTTCATTAAATACATTTCTTATATACTAATTTACCAGGCCTAAAGCAAACATATGAATATTACACATTTAATTTCATATACCGTTTGCATACAATTTATTTATTAATTATAAATGAAAATGAATTTCTTATTTAAGTTAAATAAATATTTTCAATTAAACAGTATAAATGTTTGAATGTGAATGAAATAAACAAATTTGTTCAACAATTAAATGTGTTGTCAAATGTTATATTGTGTCTAAATATATGTTTGGATATACGTGTAAACTATTATCATTTGTTTTTTTTTTTTTCATTGTAAAACAATAACATTTTTACAACTGTGTTAATATGTATTGATATGTCTGCTTTGAAATCTCATTGGCTTAAAATATTATGTAAATTGTTTCATATAAAATATTTACAATACTGTGGCTGGTTGCTATGTTACAATACATTACCTTATTATACTCTAAAATACAATGAGTGACTGGGGTGGAACTTTTGTTTAAAGATACAACAGTAATAATATTTAAATCTTTTCTAACAGATTATTTCATATTTGGAATTTCTGACATGAATTTAATAACAATAATGTAATATAACAAACGAAGTATATTAAATAATGGTAGCCTATAATAGTAAAAAATTCTTACCACGTTTGAAGTTATTAAATGTGAGGCCATTTGGAATTTAATACAACTCAGAGTTATTGTAAAATGTTCGGACACATTTGTACTTTTACACTCGTGACATTAAAAACTTCAACATATCCACTTTAAATTACTAGTAAAATGTAACCTAAAACTTTTACTTATTCTACATGATATCAATGATTACTGCTTAACCAAAATTTCACTATCAGCACACTACTACACGCAACACATAAAATGATAAAATTGTACACTTCAAGTGTCAAAGATATATGTATCTTACGTTGACATCAATTCACTTCACTGTACATATTTAGCTTTTACAACATCACCAATATCAATGCTGTCGACAGACACTTTATAATACAACAATCTACGTTGGTACTCTGTTCTTGTCGATGCTGTTACTACATCATGCACACCACAACTCCATAAACAGTGAAGAAACATGAATGCTACATTGTCCCAAATTCTGCCAAAATGCGTTCGCCAGTTTTTGCACTTTATGTTGATTTGTATTACTGGAAATGTTTGAAGTTACCACAATGACAACATTGTAGTAAGCAAGTGATTGTCTGACTATGTTGTCAGGGTATTATATGCTTTGTGCAGCCCCAAGAGTCTGTAACGCCGCGAAATATTGGTCCTAGACCTTTAAGTATACCGATCGTCATATCTCGACTAGCTGAATCGATCTAGACATGTGTGTCCGTCCGTCCGTCTGTCCCTTACAATTTGTAAACACGATACAGGCCACAGTTATGGACAAATCTTCACGAAATTTTGCATGTAGGATGGGTTCTGGCCAATGAAGACCCCTATTGTTTTTGGTAAAAATCGGTTAATATATAGGGGTTGAAATGGATCAAATACTAAATTTTTGTCGGGTTTTATGGTCGCTCCAGAGGCCGCAATTATGACCCGAACATCGTGAAATTTTACATGGAGAAAGCGATCGGGCCAAAGAATGAGCATGCCTGTTTCGATAAAGATCAAATGACAAAATGTGTATTCCTTAGAGCATATATATACCCCTGAATGACATAGACCCGAGAAATTTGTAGTATATCCAAAAGGAGTTGTTGACCTTTAAACTGATACCAATTATATGATCGTATGTACTCAGATGTGAGAGTTACACTTAAATATTTACAGGTGCTTACGGATTCAAATATTTATTAGTAACACATTACCACACTGGAGAGCGGAAATATAGCTATCATCGCTTTCAAATGTTCCATGAAGGTTCCAGTTATGGTTAAGGACAACGCCTATAATTTTCGGTGATGATCAGATGATAATTTTGGGATGAAGTGGATCGAAAACTAATTTGTTTCTCTTTTTCGAGTCGGTCTATAGGCAACAATTATAAGCCAAACATCATCACACAACCCACGGTGAAGGGAATATGGAGAAGTAATTATAAGGACTGTACAGAATATTAGTAATAATCGGACAAGAGGATGCAACTATCACTAAATATTGCCCAGACTTGGAATAAAAATCCGCAGAACGTTATAGTTCCGTGGTAGTTGTGTAGGGTATCGTATGGTCGGCCACGTCCAGCTCCACTCACTGGTTATATATATATATATATATATATATTTGCCCTTAATATGGTTTGTAAAATGTACTAGAAATCCAAGATTTGAATCAAACCACTTTCAAAATAAACTATTGATATTTTGAATTGTATTTGTCCTTAGGTTTTAATAAAAAAAAACTTTAATCGAAAAAAATCATCAATGTAATACATAAATATTCGTATACCGTTTAACTGAGATCACAATTCAATTTACCAATAGCGTGAATCAATCATTTCTGGATGACGAATTTCAATTGGATAGATTAAATTGTATGCAGTTCGGCACTGTTTGTGTTCGTGTATATTGTGTTAAATTTTTGTATGCATGTTCGAATATTACTTAATTTCAGAATTTATGCCGACAGTTGACATGATAGAATATGATACATTATGCCATTTTTGGCACACCGAGTTGTTTACCACTCGTTTCTATATTTAAACCAGTAAGGAAAGTAGTAAAGTCGGATTGGGCCGACTATATGATACCCTTCACCACTTTGGGTATATTGTACATATGTATCCTAACAATAGCATGTCTATGTTTCCTCTTTCTCAAACTTATCCTAACTTTAATATCATTCGAGCACATTTAGAACCGTATGCGTAACATAGGGAAAATTTATGGAAAACGATTTATAGCAAAATTGATACACGCTATTCGGTACGCCGCGTTGTTAAAAATATAATCTATATGTGGAAACTATATATAAATCTGAACCGATTTTCACGAAACTCGGCACACGTAATTCTGGGCTTAATTCAGTATCGTGTGCAAAATTTCTTGCAAATCGAAAGATGTAGAGGGACTTTGGTGCACCATTTACCTAACATCGGACGAAACTATATACGTAAGCTGAACCGATTTTTACGAAACTTATCACACATCATTCTAGACCTAATTCATTACGCTGTACCAAATTTCGTGCAAATCGAAAGATATTAAGGGTCTTTGGTACACCATCTACGTTTAATCGGACGAAAATATATATAGGAGCTATATCTAAATCTGAACCGATTTTCACGAAACTTAGCACACATCATTCTAGACCTAATTCATTGAGGTGATCCAAATTTCGTTCAAATCGAAAGATATTAAGAGGATTTGGTACACCATCTGCCTTAAATCGGACGAAAATATATATGGGAGCTATATCTATATCTGAACCGATTTTCACGAAACTTAGCACACATCATTCTAGACCAAATGCATTGCGCTGACCCAAATTTCGTGCAAATCGAAAAATATTTAGGGGATTTGGTACACCATCTACCTTAAATCGGACGAAAATATATATGGGAGCTAAGGAAAGTAGTAAAGTCGGATTGGGCCGACTATATGAAACCCTTCACCACTTTGGGTATATTCTAAATATGTATCATAACAATTGCATGTCTATGTTCCCTCTTTCTCAAACCTATCCTAACATTAATATCATTCGAGCAGAATTCGAAGCAAAATTGATACACGCTATTCGGTACGCCGCGTTGTTAAAAATACAATCTATATTTTCACGTGGCACACGTAATTCTATTCAGTGGCCTGTGCAAAATTTCATGCAAATCGAAAGATGTATAGGGACTTTGGTGCACCATTTACATAAAATCGGACGAAACTATATACGTGAGCTGAACCGATTTTCACGAAACTTAGCACACATCGTTCTAGACATAATTCATTACGGTGTACCAAATTTCGTGCAAATCAAAGATATTAAGGGTCTTTGGTACACCATCTACGTTAAATCGGACGAAAATATATATGGGAGCTATATATAAATAAATAAATTTCGTGCAAATAGAAAGATATTAAGGGGATTTGGTATAGGGACTATTGAACCGATTTTCACGCTTTGCACACATCATTCTACATAAAAATTTCGTGCAAATCGAAAGATATTAAGGGGATTTGATACACCATATATACGTATATATGGGAGCTATATCTAAATCTGAACCGATTTTCACGAAACTTAGCACACATCATTCTAGACATAATTCATTACGGTGTACCAAATTTCGTGCAAATCAAAGATATTAAGGGTCTTTGGGCCAAATACAAATTTCATCCAATTTGGATAATAAATGCTACTTTGTTAAATCGGACGAAAATATATATGGGAGCTATATATAAAAGTAAATAAATTATTTTTGCCTGTTACAAACTTATGCACAAAGACATAACACCCTGTAGCACAGTGTGGTGAAGGGTATATATACAACTCGATTGCATGCCAATACAAAGACATGTAGTAGTAGTAGTAGTAGTACTTCTTTATTGATTAAATATGTTTACAATTCATTTCACAAAATATATTTACCGTAAATTATAAAGAAGTTGTATATGTTTGTGACAATGTTAAATAAAACGTCTGTCACTCAATATAAAAATATAATTTAATTGAATTCATTTAATAAAAAGAGGCGATATTTATAGCTTTTTTCCAAGTAATTTGTTAAGTTATCCCAGTCGGCATCATCTTCACCATCCAATATTTTAATTATTTCCGTTTCATCCAATATTGGTTTTTGGAAAGATATTATTCTGAATTCTCGAAGAACGGGGCAAGTTCCTAAGAAATGTTGCAGTGTTTCAATCGCATGTAAATTACATAGTTTACATACTTTTGATGTCGATTCTGAATGAAATGTGTTATATGCGAGAGGGATCATTCCGCTGCGAGCTTTGAATATCCAACGTATTTGTTCGTGTGTGTATTTTTCATTTAAGTAGTGTTGGGCTCTGTCCGGGTTCAAATGTTTATATATTCGGAGACTTTGACTGCTTTGCTTTCTATATAACCTTTCCTCCTTCAATCGTGTTTTTATGTTGCTCATTAAACTTGTACAGAAAATATTCCAATTATCTGGGGACGACATCATATGTGACCATGGTATGTTAAACTGTTGAGCCAATTCATTCAATTCTTTTGCCCAAAACGTATTTTTTCGAAGTATAAGCTCTGATAGCTGCTTCGGAAGTCTTTTGTTTGAATACTGGAACATAGCTTTGCTTAAATAGTTTAGGTGAAGTCCTAAAGTGTAAAATTGAGTGTCTTCCACACCAGTTTCCAGCATCAGCACATAGTTTGGTGTAAAACTTGGTACATGCAAAATTCTCTTTAAGTAGTATTTCATCAATTTGTTTATCTCTTCGAAATAAGAGAACCCCCAAACTTGTGCAGCATAAGTTTGTATGGATCTACAGACAGCTAGAAAAAGTTTCCATTTCGCATTCATTACTACATCCGTTCTTCCTATGAATTGGTTCCAAGTAGCATTTATTGCGTTTTTTGCTTCATTACATCTGCTCTGCACATGCTTATGAAATTTCATCTTAGGGGTGAATGTAACCCCCAAATACTTGAATTCGTTTGTGACCTTTATCTCGATGCCTTTATAAGTCCACTTTTCATTCTTACTTGGTCTTCCTCCATTTCTAAAAACCATAATTTCGGATTTGGATAAGTTTACCTCTAAGCTCCAAAGTTTACAATACATTTCCAAATTATCTATCATAGTCTGTAACACATTTATATCGTCTGATAGAAGAACAATATCATCTGCATATAGGAGAATTCGTATGTTAATATTTTCAACAAACAATCCGCCTTCAATGTACTCATGTAGGTCGTTTATATAAAGGCTAAATAATAATGGGGATAGCAGACATCCTTGTTTAACTCCCTTAGTTGTTGCAAAGTATTCTGAGAGCTCTTTTCCATTCCAAACTGCAGATTGGGTATTGCTGTATATGGTTTCAATCAATTTGACCATTTTATTCGATATTCCTATTTGAAAAAGCTTGTAGATAAGAGCCTGTCTTGATATATTATCAAAGGCAGCTTTGAAATCGACGAAAAAGGAGTAAACCTTTTTCTTTTCATTAAATTTAAGGTTTACGATTGATGCTAGGTTGTAGATATTGTCAGCTGTCGAGTAATTTTTCCGAAAACCAGCTTGAAATTCAGTTAAAACATCATGATTTTCCACCCAATTGTACAGTCTTTCATTTATTAGGCCCATGAATATCTTGGCTGCACAATTCATAAAAGAAATGCCTCTATAATTTGATGGTTGGTTAAGGTCTCCTTTTTTGTGTATAGGAAATATGATTGTTTTGGAAATCAAGGAATCAATCCGTCCGTTTGTTAATATATTGTTATATACATTCAAAAGTTGGGTGTGAAATTCATATGTACCATTTTTAAAAAATTCATACGGTATTCTGTCCTCTCCAGGTGCTTTGTTGTTTTTAAGTTTTGACAGTATTTTCTGTAATTCTTGCATAGTACAACTTCCATCCAACTCCACATCCTCTTTTAAAGAAGGTGCATAATAAATAAGAGTGCATTCTCCACTTGTGTTCAGTAGACCTTCATAATAGCATTTAAATTCCTCTGACGTAACATTTGAGCCTATAAGGTTATTTTGATTACGTAATTCTCGGACCAATTTCCACCATTCCTTAGGTCTTCGTACACAATTAAGCTTGTTTGCGATTGTTTTATAATATTCAGATTTGCTGTTGTTACAGACTAATTTATAGTTTTTTTGTGCAATTATATAAAGTTCCTTGTCTTCTATATTATTCGTTTTCCTGTAGTTTTTTAATAGTTTGAAACTTTTTATTCTTGCTTTATTGCAATTGGTGTTATACCACTTTTGCTTTGAGCTAAATTGGTTTTTCCTCGTAGCTGGCTGTGAAGAGCATTTAATTATAATTTCACAAATGTCTGAAAGACTGAGCAAAAGTTCACTGGTGATATTACGTATATTTTCATTGATTTTTCTCTGGTATTCGTGCTTATGCTCCTCTTTCCACATTAATTTTGGTAGGAGTGACATGTATCTACTAGTTTCAGATTCGACATTAAACTTCATTCTTACTATTATGGGGAAATGATCTGACCATACCTTGTCTTCTACTTTAAATTCTTCTACTCTCTGTAGAATTTCTTTACACGCAGCGCAAATATCATTTACTGACTGGCCTAATGATGTCAGATATGTGAAATTTCCCTCCAGATCTCCTTTGGTAACACCATTCAAAATGAACATATTAATATCATCGCACATTTGTATAAACTTAATTCCCTTTTGATTAATAATTTTGTCTCTTGATTTTCTGGTTTCATATCCTGAGTAAAACTTTTCTTTGTATATTGTACAAATATGTTGATTTAATTCCCCGATTCTCACATTAAAGTCGCCTATAATTATAGGATTTTGGATATCTTCTGCAAGGAGGAACTCTTTTAGTTTCATAAAATCGTTGTCCCATGTAGCAGGCCTTAGATATTGGGGTATTAAGCAGCATACCGTTTCTTTACTGCTCATTTTAATATATAAATTTTCCTCTGAATATATAACACTGCATGAAATACCACGATTTTTTAAAGCTCTGCTTATTCCGATTATCCGACCTCCAATTGCTCTACCAAATCTGTGTATGCGAACAGCTGGATCAAAAAATAAATCAAATCCAATAAAATAACTTCTAGCCCTTTCCGATTTTTCAAATTCCAAATGTGTTTCTAACAGTATAAATATTTCAAATTGTTGTATGTATTTAAAAAAGGTTGGATAAAGATATTTATTTTCGAAGCCATTTATATTGTAGGATAAAATGGAAATATTGGATGATTTTGTTTCTTGATTAATATCTATTAGTTTTTTGAATAAGTATTTTTATTTATTTCATCATAATTTAGGCAGATTGACTTTATTCCTTCTCCATATAATTCAATTAGTACTTCCTCGCCATCATTTTTTCCACAAACAAGTTTGTTCTCAAAACTCCATTTAAACCAACGATCGTTTATTTTCAATTTATCTTCTCTAACCATAACCTTGTGCTTCTTACTGAGAGATAAAATTTGTTTCTTTAAAGACATAAATGCCTTTTTGTGCTCTTGCTTGCAAGGCGGCATATCGCGTTCAATATATATATTAGAGCCAGATAATTTATTTGTGTTTCGAAGCACTTCTTGGACGGCTTGCTGATTTTCTAGCTGCACTATGACTGTCATTTTACCATTGCGTTCAAACACTTTGTGGACGTTTTTAATAGTTGTTGTTACGTTTAATGTTTCTTTAAAAATATGTTTGACCTCCACCGTTGCGTTATTAGCGCTAGATAATCCTTTAATAATAACTTTATTGGATTTTAGTTGGTTTTGCAGCCAGTTTATATCTTTTCTATATTTAATATTCTCCATCTGTACTTTATTTAACTCATCTTTTAACATCTGATTTTCTGACATAAGCATATTTATATCACCACTAATAGCATTTATTTCGATCTTAACTTCTTCAATGTCTGATTTTGTGGCGAGATTTTTAAGCTTTTCATCCAGATTTGAGTTTATTGTGTCTTTAATAAGATTTATTAAATTAATGGGATCCATATTTGAGTTTATCTCAATGTTTTCGGGTGACCTAATTTCGGTGTGTTTACGTTTAGGCGTCTGAGTATTTTTCGGCATAGTTCCGACCCCTGGCCGTTTCCATGAATGGCAATGCTATTGATTTCGATAGCCGACTATCGATAACACTCTCGGGGCTTATCAATATTTTACGATCGCCAAACTTGGTTAGACAGAGTCAGCTGATACGTTTATTTTGTTGTGAAGGTGTTTATTTAACTTGTTTACTCGTTGTTTTGTTATTTTGAGTGAAAAATATTTTAATAAATATTGGTTGATAAAATATTCATTTTCTTCTCACCAAGACGTGGATTTGCAGTTTCTTCACGTTTTTATGGTAAAGGAACACAAGATGCAGAATTTTGACTCCAATATGATGAGTAAAAATTGTTTATTATTCTTCTTTTTGCCGTAAAATTGGGAGCAGCTTTTATGTACAACCGTCTATTACTCGCGGCCGCCTCTGGCGTTGATAACGTATTGTGCCCTTTTTGCTGCATTTCCATCGTTTTTGCCAACATTTCGGCCGGAATAGCGGCTATTTCTTCACGAATGTAGTCCATGAGCTCTTCTACGGTCCTTGGCTTGTTAACCTAAACCTTTGACTTCAAATATCCCCACAAGAAGAAGTCAGGCGGAGTCAAATCGGGCGAACGCAGTGGCCAATTCAAATAACCATTTTCGACATCAAACGGCCCGGAAACAAATTCTTCAGAAAATCGATTGTTATTCGACTTGTGTGCGGTGGAGAGCCGTCTTGTTGAAACCAGAACTGCTTCATACGCTTTCGACGAATAATTGGCATCACAAAATTGGTCATCATGTCGCGATAACTCTCCTGATTGATGGTAAGAGCATGGCCATTTTCATTTTGGAAGAAACACGGCCCAATGACAGTTTTCGCACTAACGCCGCATCAAACTGTGACTTTTTCGTAATGAAGAGGCACTTCTTGAATCTCCTGAGGATTTTCAGTAGCGTAAAAACGGCAATTTTGCTCATTTACGGTCCCTTTCAATGTGAAATGTGCTACATCGGACATGATAATCTTGTTACAAAATTGCTCGTCATCTTCGGCCATTTCGATCACTCTTTGGGCCCATTCCAATCGACGAAGCTTGTCCGCAGGCAACATTCTTCTTAGATCTTAGAAGGCGCACTTCTCATATTTTTTAATGTTTTAAAATCACGTTGAGTTTTCACAATTGACTTCTTCTGTTGAATGTAAATGTCAACTATTTCAGAGCGCTCGCGTGGCGTGTATTGGTTCATGGTAAAAATCTGTTTGGACTGACGGTTCAAACGCGGTATGTCATTGTGTCCTCTCTGTCAAACGTCATGACGTTGCCAGATGGGTCCGTCGAATATGGGCAACCCTGTATATGTTTGTATGAAAGAGTTGACCGTCTGGAGGGAGGTACCAGAAGAAGTTTTCCTACAGAATCCATCTTTGGATTTACTGTAGGGTTGTGAAATATTACGGTGAGTAATCAATTGAATAAATCAGTTACTTCATTCGCATCAAATGAAATTTAAAGTTTACAAGAAATTTATAGATTTTGCCCCCTTAGTTAGAGGTACCAGAAGGAGTGAACCGATAAGTCCCACCATAAAACATTAAAACGGATGCTCTATTCGCATGATATAAAATTAAATTTCAGCACAATTTAAACCTTTTTGGGGGATGTACCACAAGTAGTGGGCTAATATTCCCCATCTTACATTGTGTTTTCAGTACCATTGATACCCTACACAGGTAGTGCTGAACTTCAACTTTTTACAAAACCTCTTTCTTCAAAAATTTGGCGACATTTACTTTCTTTGGTATGGTTTTGGGAACAAACCCCTTAACAAATCTTAGTAGAATTAATATCATATTAAAGATATATGTTCTTGTTTCATACACAGGCAACTACTTCGTACCATGTCTTCCAGCAGTGAACATATACCCAATAATATGAACAATTTTTAATTTTTCACACAAATGTCATGGTTCATTTTATCCTCAAAATATTGACCGATCATCATACAAACCGTCATGCTTATTGGTCGGCCAAATCCTCTGCCTGTTATAACATTTCTTGATGTTTGTGGCATAATTGTAACCTATTTAGTTACGTGAAAAACAGACACATAGTTTTTGTACAATTAATCTTCTAAATAAAAGTGTCGCCTTTTGGCAGAACTTAACCTGCACATACAATTTCCATTTGTGGTAAAAATATAAAATTTTAATATAATATGGAATGTTTTTAAATTCTCCTACATATACTCACTGAATATGCAATGATTTACCTACACAAAACTATTAAAACAAATATTAATCCTTGCGTTTTATATAAAATCACATACACACCAATACCAACAACAAGAGCAAATGCTATAAATGAAAAATAAATTAAAATCTCCATTTTAAACAGTTCTATATTTTTTCATTGGTTTCATTTAATTAAGTATCACCTTCATCTGTGTTTGACATTACTGATATTCCAATTGAATTTATATGCATGCAAACGTCAAATACATAAAATATATGGATAAATATTGTTTAACAGAGTTTCGGATATTGGTTTTATTAAAATAATAATTGTGTTATATGTCGCATGACATGTGTTGTAGGTAAATATCAAAATATTAGATTAATTTAGTTAGATAGCATTATCAGATTTACATTTGAATTTATTGGCAATTGTGTTGGCTCAATATCTAGGGACGTTGTTTTAAAATATATATATTTTTTTTAATTGAGATTAATTCTAGTTCAAGCTCTTTGACATATATATATATATATATATATATATATATATATATATATGTAAAGGGGTATCAAACTTCCAAAATTTGACCTATTGAGACAAACCACATATTTAATTAAGTACGCATATACTACAAAAATACTACATTTGTTACAATAAAAATCTTAGTAGTATATCTTGTATGTACCCACTAAGTACTGTAAATAGTTAATTTTTTTTATATTAAGAGGACCCCCATTCTCGGTTTCGAAAATTTTAATTTAGTTTTCTGACTTAATTCGAACCTACACTAATTCAAGAATGTCTCTACAAAATTTCAAGTGAAAATCTCGAGAACTCTAGGATAAAGCCAATCGGTAAAGATCCTTATTTTTAACTTAGTTTGCGTTCAAAAATAGGCGAATTTAAAAAAAAAAAACAAAACCTAAATATTTAAATAAAAATTTAATGGTCCGCCATCTTGTTTATTTTTGAGCGAAATCAAGAATCCTAGTTCATACGAGAGCCACACATGAACTCTTTCTAACACCGTTGGAATTTTCGGATTCCGATGTTCCAGTGAGGAGTTATCATGCCCGCCATCAAAAATAAGAACTTTTCTTTAATCACCAAAAACAACAACAAAAACTAAATTTAGTAAAGTATTTTAAAGATACAAACTCCAACAAGCATTGAAAATCTTAAAAATATCAAATCGGGAATGGCAGGAGGGAGGTTCCCTTAAAAGCTTAGTATTAAAGATAAGAAACCGATCCTGAAACATTTATATTCCGGAGGAATTTCTCTACATTTGAGCACTCTTGGTAGCCACTGTATGTCATCCTGAATGATACCTGGAATGTCAAATTACAGCTCATTCCTCTAGAAAATACAGTTCAACCTCCAAATTAACGAAAATGGTGTGGTTTAGTAATGTGGAGCTACGTGAAAAGAAGGACTTATATTGCACATTTTCTGTATAAATGTACATATGTTGCCATTACGCCAATGACAACTAACAGACCTTTCGGTTGGAGAATGGGGCTAAATAAATTCAATACACCGATAATGGGGCAATACATAGAAATAGTAGTATGATAAGTGTATCATTTCAAAACTCTATTTTAGATATTGCGACCTCTATTTTCATTTCAATAGTCAAACATCCGAACACGAGTAAATCAACATAGAATCTCATTCCGATCCTGAATATACATACTTTATGGACAAATATTTCGAAGTGATTTTTTCTCACCATTACCCATTGTAATACTTAATGCAAGTCAACCGATTAATCAAATAAATAGTGGACTATGAACTCAAAAAAGCTCAACCAAAAAAGCTTACTTTCTGACTCTAGATCCATTTTACAATTTTTATATTTTATTTATTTTGAGTATAAATATTCCAGCATTTAAGAATAAGTGTCTACACTGGGAGTCCCAAAGAATTTTCTATACTTTATGTATAGATAATTCCTTTAACAAGATCTCCGATCATCTTCCTGTTCTAGACATATTTTCTATCAAATTATATATATCTATTTTGTCGAACGGTGTAATTACCTAGTATTAGTATGTGATATCAATTAAGTAAACATACAAATGAAATATGTTTTCAGCGTTACGTATAACTTAAAACTATAGTGGTTTTTATACACCAATGTGGTTAATATATGCAATCTATTTTTGCTCTAATGTCATGAACATATTTATAATTCAATCAACACAAATGCATTAAAACCGTGTTATATTTATAAGTATGTGTGTTTGTGCAAATAATATTTTAACACGAAGCTAAACCACAAATAAAATTAATAACAAGTGAAAACCCGTTAAGTTCGGCCGGGCCGAACTTTGGATACCCTCCACCATAGATATACTGACAGGTACTAGAAATGAAAATATAGGGAACATACCAAAAAGTGGATTATGTAAACCATAATACAAATTTCAGAAAATTTTAATGGATAATTATACCCCCAGCCTTATGGCTAATGAGGGTGTATACCCATTAATACGGTGAAAATGTGCCTTTTCGAAATATTGGTTCTAGACCGCATGTTTCTTTGGACAAAATCCGTTTCAGAAAATTTAGATTTCATCCAAACTTTGCCCATCTTATTATTTCTTCCAAACTTAATTCAACATCGAAGATAGGGAATATCGGTTCACTCCTTCTGGAACCCTCACACAGGGGCTAGATCTGAATGCGGCTATAGTTTATTATCGAACTTTACTTTCTAATTTTTAATCTCGTGAAATGATTGCAACAGAGTCTTAGAACCAAATTCAAATCGCGGGACAAATCAGATAACTATTTAAATATAAAAAATGTTATATGGGGACTACCCCAAAAAGGGGGCGAATATTAATAATTTTTGGTAGGGAGATTTGTTACCATATACAAAATACCAAATTGCAGCGAATTCGGTTGAAAAGCGCGCTCAAGAACCCCAAAATACCGAAAATTGGGGGTACTCTTATATGGGGGCTATCCGAAAATATGGATCTATATTCATAATTTTTTGTGGAGATATTTTGTATCTACTAAGAACTCAAAATACTAAATTACAGCGAATTCGGCGGAAAAATACGCCCAAAATACTGCGAATTAGGAGGTACCGTTATATGAGGGCTACCAGAAAAGGTGGACCTATATTTATATTTTTTTGTGGAGATATTAAGTACCCAATAAGAACCCAATGTAGCAAATTTCAGCGAATTCGGTTGAAAAACGCGCTCAAGAACCCCAAAATACCGACAATTTGGGGGTACCCTTATATGGGAGCTATGCCTAAACGTGTACCGATAAAGCCCATCTTCGAACTTGACTTACCTATGCAAAATTTTGGCGATCTATCTCCATTGGTTTAGACGCAAGAGTGATTACAACAGACAGACGGACATTGCTAGATCGTCATAGAATTTTACGCTGATCAAGAGTATATATACTTTATAGGGTCGGAAATGATAATTTCGATGTGTTACAAACGGAAAAACAAAATTATTATACCCTCCATACTATGGTGGAGGGTATAAAAATTAGCATTTTAATATCTAGTGGCTTGTATTGATTTTTTTCGAAGAGAAGTTTATATGTGAATAGTTAGTAAGGTAAAGTGTATGTATATTTGTAGAAAGAACTGTAATGATATATATTGCTATATTTCTCAACACATATTTTTCGTGGTTATAGAACAGGACTGTTAGAGAAATAGTTTTTCTTGGCAAATGTAGACGTGGATTTTTAATACATATTTTTTCAAATAAAATATAGGAGTGTATATTTAAAGAAACTCTTTTCCGATTTAATATATTTTTCCTATATATTCATAAATTAAATATTTTTTCTAATTAATCACCTCCCGGAACTCCAACAAACATTTCAGGTTTCGAGTAGCTGCAATTTTATACATTGGACATACATTTTAATCTGCCAGAGTGTATAATAAATATATAATGGTTCTTAATTCCCCTTAATATATAATAAATTTTAAAACTATTCAAGTGAACAATCACCATAAGCAACTACGTGTTACTTTTTTATTATCATTATTTCCAATACCATCATCATTGTCTGATTTCTGATGACGCTGGTGCATTTGAGGCAAAAACTGGAACTTTCTATTGCATCCGAAACTCAAATTGGTTTGCTCACTTATTGTACCATTCGCAATGGTGCCACAGGATAAACACGGTGCCATAGGAAATTGCAAATTTAAACAGTGAACAACGAACTATACCAAAAAATATAGGTAATTGAACTTTTGCCTCTAAGCAACCTTTGGGTAACCACTTCCGATCAAGGATTAATCGACTAACACATTTCCCAAAACCTGCAATACGGCAAATTGCTAACCTCAAACAAGGATAATGAAGGAATGTACGTTACAACGAACGAGTAGACGAATTAACCGGCTGTGTCATTAAATTGCAAACTATCTGCAGTTTCCAAAATGCAAGATGTTGGTATTTCACATTTTGTGGTGGTAACCATTTGTTATGAATGTTCTAGTCTCCTTGCGAAGAAGCAATGAGTAGTTTGTGGGCATGTATGTATGTTTTTAAACACAATTTGCATACAATCGAATCAATGGGATATTTTAAAATATAAACATACGATTTTTTCATAAATAAATGTCATAATTGAAATTTTTAAGTTTTTAAATACACATACATAAAAAAACTTAATATTCCAGTAGAAAATACTCTCATGCATGACAATTTCGTTGATGAAACGTTGACGACATTTATGGGTTTGTCATGCATGACTAAATGCATTATATGTCATTCAGAATTCTATTCTATCTGAAAGGATAAAATATCTCTTTTGGAATACTTTTCTAGAGGCCTCTCCCAATTAGATGTAATTTTATTGGTTCATTTTTATACCCTTCACTACACTGTGGTACAGGGTATTACGACTTTGTGTAAATGTTTGTAACAGGCAAAGGGAATTTAGATAGACCCATGCTTAGAATCACTTTCTTAGTCGATTTACGCATGTCCGTCTGTCGGTCCGTCCTTGTATTTATAATCCGATTTGGATGAACAGTTCACTTATTTGGCCCAAGGACGAACCCTATTGAAATTGGAGAAAATCGGTTCAGATTTAGATGTAGCTCCCATATATAGTATTGTCGGATTTTATGTAAATGACGCACCAAACTCCCAATATTTGTCCGATTGTGACAAAATTTTGCACAGCGCACTGAATCAGGTCCATGCTTATGTGTGCGGAGTTTTTTTTTTTTTTTTTGAATCGGTTTGGATTTAGATATAGGTCCCATATATAGTTTCGTCCAGTTTTATGTGAATGATGCACCAAACTCCCAACATATGTCCGATTGGCACAAAATTTTGTATAGAGTTCTGAATTTGGTCCAGGCTGATGTCTGCGAAGTTTTGTTAAAATCGGTTCAGATTTAGATATAGATCCCATATATAGTTTCCCAATATTTGTCCGATTGAGCAAAATTTGGCATAGCGAATGCCAAATTTTGGAAAAACAGATGTGGGATAAGGTTTGTTAAAATCAGTTCAGATTTTGATTTAGGTCTTACATATATTTTCTTTCAATTTTACGAAATCTGGCAGAGGGTAATAAATTTCAAATAGAGTGATAGTAGAGAACAAATGTTGTATGTAACGGTTGCTCAATAAGGTCGATGTGTTTATATATAGCCCCCATACATAACTTTACTAGATTTCATATAAATGGTACACCAAAGAATCCAAGTCTGTCCGTTTGACAAACAAATTTTCATTGATTTCAGAATGGTATATGTATAGGATTTTTTCAATTTGTTTAAATATCTATCTATATACCCCAATTTCGCCTAATTGCATCTTAATGGTCCTCCATATTTTTTTTTTTACAAACACGACCCCATTGGTGGTTGACGATAACAAAATTTCTTATTCTATTTGTAACATCAAGTACATTCTAAAGGGAAATGGACACTACATAAGTTCAGTTATCTGTCTGATTTAATAGTTGTGTGGTAAGAAACTATTTTCATAACAAAATTTCTTAATCAAAAAAAAAAAAAAAAAAAAACAAGTGAAAAAGCATCAAGTTCGGCCGGGCCGATTATGGTTCTAAATATGGGTCCTAGACCCCATGTTTTTTTGGACCAAATTTGTTTCAAAAAGTTTTGATTTTATCCAAACTATGCCCATCTTATTATTTCTTCAAAATTAGTTCAAGTTCGAACATGGTGAATATCGTTCCACTCCTGCTGGTAACTCCCACACAGGAGCTAGGCCTTTATGTTCTACTTTTTTTCGTATCTTCCGCAGATGAAATGATGCAGCAGGGTCTTAGAACAAAACCCAAAACACGGAATAAATCATATAACTATTTTAATATACAAAAGAGGGTTATATGGGGACGACCCCAAATAGGGGTGAATATTAAAAATGTTGGGTAGGGAGATTTTTTGACATATACGACTACAAAATACCAAATTGCAGCGAATTCGGTTGAAAAACGCAGCTGAAGATAAACATTTAAATACCGAAAATTGGGGGTCTGCTGTATATTTGGGGCATTCACGAAAAAATTGACCTATATTTATAATTTTTAGTGTAGAGATTTGCTACCTAAAGTCCATCAAAGTACCGAATTTTATATAAATTTTCGAAATAGGGCACCAACACAATATTCGACCTAAGACAAAAGTATAATGTTTTGTTTTTAGTAAAACAAAAACTCCTAATACAAAATAAATTAGGGACACAAATATCCCATCTTCGAAAAATTGACCTGCCTGAAATGACAAAATAAAACCCTATGCAAAATTTCAATTTATGCACTTATTCCGTCAAAGATAAAATTCGTGATTACAACGGACGGACCAATTAAATTGACATGGCCAAAAATGTGGATTTGAAATAATTTTACCCTGATCATATGAATATATATACTCTTATGAGGATCGGATTTTAATTGCAATATTTCGATGAGTTACAAACGGAATGGCAATGACAGGAGGAATGACACAAATGCAGACATGAGTTGTTGGAAAATAATTTTTTGTACTAAATGTAATTTATTTAATTGTTTTTCAAAGGATGACCGTTAAGGCAAATGGTTACTAAACGATGAATTAAGTGACTCCTCTAGTAGAAAGCAACGGTCGTAGGTGAAGAATCGTCCAATATTAATGTGGAAAAACAGAATGGGCACATATATATAGCTGACGCTCGCTGAATCATAAAGTTCATTACTCACCATGAATCTGCGGTGAAAAACTCTGGCTAAAGAACTTAAAATAGGGCAGATACCTTTATGTGGTGGATATATCAATGATGGATCTATATCGAATTAATTTCACACACATGTTTCACATGAAACCAACGATAGTTTAATCTTATAAAAATATTGGCTGTTTATAGGTCACACATTTCATTATAAATCATAAATTGTATATTCCTCGTTAATGGATAAACAGTTATTCCAAATGATTTTGAAATTTAAAAAAAAAACAATCATCGGAAGTTATTAACAATTTGCTATTGCTTTACACGATAAGGATGTGTTAATTCTACCACAGAAATTTTCGCTCAACTGGACTTCATTGTATTGTTGTTAAATGGATTTAAATTTTGTTTTCAATTTGCCGATGTTGTTGAAACATTCATTGACGGAATTTCAATTGGTACATCAGTATGTGTGTGTGTGTCAGTGTATGAATGTGAGAAATACATGACTTTTAATGTCATTCGTATTGGTTGGTAATTGAATGTGATTGCAAACATGACATTGAAGCATCCGAGTTTCCCCACGTTAACATTGTAATTGGTGTTATTTACGATTTTTTATTTAAAAATCATTTCGAGGATTAAACAAATAAAAAGACAAGAGCAATTTTATGTTTGGGGGAAAACAGAGTATTTACATTGATGTCAGTAGCAACAAATTGATAAGTACATCACTGTCAATTTAAGTATTGACATTTTTAGACACGATTGGGTCAGTATTATGAGGTTTTTTGTTAGTGTCAACCTTTATAGCTGTCGGTTCCTAAGTTGAAAAAAATAAAGCATTTTGGGTGAAATTTTGTTATTGTGAAAAATTAACTATACCCTCAACCTTATGGCTGAGTGAAAATGTGCCTCATCGAAATATTGGTTTCAGAACCCATGATTCTTTGGACCAAATATGTTTAAGACATTTTGCAGTCGATTTACATATATCCGTCCGTCCGCCTATGTGTCCGGCTGGTGCGCCCGATAAGGGAGCAACCCATATCGTCCAAACTTTGCACATCACAATATTTCTTCCAAACTTAATTGAAGTTCAAAAATGGGGAATATCGAATATTCATACAAATGGCTAAACATTTTAATTTTTATAAATCCAATATTAGTCGAACAAAATGTCATATTTCAAACAAACTTTGCACAACCTATTACCTCTACCAAACCTAGATCAAGATCGAAGATAAGACATTCGCATAATATCCTCCATAAAATGGTAAAATTACAAAAAAAAGTGAAAAAAGCGTTAAGTTCGGCCGGGCCAAACTTTGGATACACTCCACAGGTATACTGACAGATACTTGCAATAAAAATATAAGGAACAAAAAGTGGACATATACCGATAATTCTACAAACCGACTTATGTAAACCATTATGTACACCAAATACATATTTCAGCAATTTTTAATGTGGATTTTCCTAGAATCTGTAAGCTCTAAAAAGTGGACTGATGCTGATAACGCATGGTAGAGTATAAAATCCTCAACCTACTGTAATTTAGATTACAATGTTATATGAGGCTATGTCTAAAGAGCGACCAATATTGATTACATAGTGTAGGAAGTAGCAAATATTTGGGGATATCATCATATGGGGGCAATGCTTATTAATGAGCGGTATATGTCAATTTTCAACACAATATTTTAATTTTTTATCTCCATTCTTTCCTTCAGGAGGGATCACTATATTGAGGAGATGCCTAAATGTCTGCCGATATATTTCATTATTGTCAGGTTTGAGTTTTTTATCACGATATCTTTAGAAGGCGGAATGCTTACAACAGATGGGTAAATCGTATTTGTAGGATAAAAACTGACTATTCACAGTAACGACTACCCCCAACATTATGGCAGAATAGAATGGGAACACAAACCCAACACACGGAACAAATCAGATAACTATATTAATATAAAGGGGGTTATATGGGGACAACCCCTAAAAAGGGGTGAATATTAAAAATTTTTGGTGGGGAGATTTGTTACCATAAACGACTACAAAATACCACATTACAGCGAATTCGGTTGAAAAACGCGCTCAAGAACCTCAAAATATCGAAAGTTGGGGGTACCCTTGTATGCGGAATATCAGAAAAGAATTGACTTATATTTATAACTTTTTATTGGAGATATTTGCTAACCAATAAGAACTCAAAGTACCAAATTTCAGCGAATTCGGTTAAAAAACGCGCTCAAGAACCCCAAAACACCGAAATATGGGGGCTACCCGAACAAATGGACCTATATTTACAATTTGTTGTGGAGAAATTTTCTGCCCAATAAGAACTCAAAGTACTAATAAACAACTAAGTCGGGCGAAAAATTTCGTTAACCGATATAGCCCATCTTCGAACTTGACCTGCCTGCAGACAAAAGACGACTCTGTGTAAAATTTTAGCGTTCTATCTCAATTCGTTTAGACGCTAGAGTGATTACAACAGACAGATGGATAGACGGACATGCTTAGATCGTTATAGAATTTTACGCTGATCAAGAATATATTACTTTATAGGGCCCTAAATGATTTTTTCGTTACAAACGGAAAAACAAAACTAATATACCCTACATACTATGATGGAAGGTAGAAAAAATTCTATAACATCATGCGAACGGACTATCGGATTTGAACCAAACTTTGTACAACGTATTATATTTACAAACCCTAGATCAAGTCCGAAGACTGGACCTCCCCTCAAATGGTCAAAATGATCAATATTTATAAATAAAATATTAGGTGAATGGAATTTCCGATTTGGTCAACATTAAATTCAAAAACTCTTTGATAAAAACATGTATCTTACTTCCGCAAACCATAGGCTGAGGGTGTATATCTGTCGGCAACACCGACTGACACTTTTTTACATGTTTTATTTTCTCTAAAGGGCCCCATACACTATACATCATGCCGTACAGCATTTATCATAGTATGTGTTATTTTTTGAAAGTTTATTTATGTATGTGTAACACACACAATGCATGAAGAAAATCAAAATAGTTTTGATTTTAAAAAAGGAAACCCTATCAATCTGGTGAATAATATTCATTTTGAAAGTTGTCAGTAAATAATTTTGTGTACAAAAATAATAGAATTGTGTGGGAATAAAAAACAACTGAATTTACGACTCAAAATGCAATTTTTGGGACAAAATTCGATTTTTTGGAATAGTGATTGAAGAGTTTGCCATACACCAGTCAATCTCACATATACACAAAGGGGTTCATCGGCATGACGGCATGATTTATTTTGTATGGGGCCCTTAAGCAATGAAAGGGTAAAAGTGGAAAAAAACGACGAAACCATGCGAAAATCGACCTTATAAACGATTTGACATTGGTTCGCCAAACGCAGTTTTTATGCCCTTCACCACACTGTGGTACAGGGTATTATGTCTTTATGCATATGTTTGTAACAGGCAAAAAGAAACGAGATAGACACATGGTTCCTTTTGAGAATATGCATAGAATCACTTTTAAAGTCGATTTATGCATCCGTAGTCAGTCTGTCTGTCCGTGTGAAATTGTAAACAAAGTACAGGTCGGATTTATTATCCGAATTGGATGAAATTTGCCATAGGTCACTTATTTGGCAGAAGGACGAACCCTATTGAAATTGGGAAAACCTATTGAATTGAGGAAAATGGTGTACCAAAGTCCATATATATCGTTCGATTACCACGAAATTTGGTTCAGCGTACTGAATAAAGTCTAGAATGATGTGTGTTAAGTTTCGTGAAAATCGGATAAGATTTAGATATAACTCCAATATATATTTTCGTCCTATTTTAGGTAAATGGTGCACCAGAGTCCCTATAAAACTTTCGTAATGAACTTAATATAACTTATAAGTTACATATAAATGATGTACCGATTTCCTAGGTGGGTCCGATTGGCACAAAATTTTGCACAACTTATAGAAGTTATTATGAGATAACGTGTGGCAAGTTTTGTTGAAATTAGTTCAGATTTAGATATAGTTCCTATATATAGTTTCGTCAGATTTTAAGTAAAATGTGCACCAAAGACCCACAGTTATATAGTTTATATAACCTAGCATGTGGAAAGTTTTATTGAAATCGGTTCAAATTTGGATAGAGCTACAATACATATTTTCTCCCGATTTTAAGTAAATAATGCACCAAGAACTCAAAATGTGTCCGATATTCTGTGACAAGTTTCGATGAAATCGGCTTAGATTTCGATATAGCTTTTATAAATATTTTCGTCCGATTTGAAGTAAATGGTGCACCAAACTCCTCATGTTTATCAGATATGCTATGATGCTATGCTATGATATATGCTTTAAATTGATTTACATAATTTTGTCCCATTATAAAAAGCAATTCTATGTCTGACCAAATGAAAAATTTAGTATAGGTTGCAGAAAGATATGTTTATGGGTCTAATTTCATTTTACTGATCCTTCAAAAATGCGACGTCTGTTAAGATTCATCTATTGAATATACCCAAAGTGGTGAAGGGTATCATATGGTCGGCCCCGTCCGACTTTAATATTAGAAGGTCAAACTTTTAAGGGATATCTTAATAATTCTCCATTTAGATATATTTTATCTTCTTAGAACTCGAAATATGCAGCCACTATAGTTGAAAAACGAGTCTAGAAGCGACTCTTGTTCTGTGCGTCCTTTAAGGTGCCTGAAATTGTGAGGGGTCCTTAAATATATAAAATATGTTTTTCCATATGCCAGAATGGCATTCCTTCTCTGTATGCTAAATGCAAAATTACTATGAATAATGAACCAAAATCTTTAAAATGCAGAAATCCTTTACATTCTGAAATGTCACTTTAATCAAATATATATTTTTTAAATGTGTCTACGTTAGTATAAGTAAATGTTATTGAATATTTTTTAGCAGTTCAAACTATGGGAGTACCAGTTACCATAAACAACATTATGTTCTTCCTAAATTCAACAACTACCTATTAACTTCCCTTGGCAATACAACCACAATGGAGAAGTGTTACCTATTCAATGGCACAATACAATACAATTTTAATAAATCATATACCAAATTCCCATTTATAAATTATAGCCAACGTATAATTGTATATTCAACACTCAAGTGGATGCAATGTGACTTGAACAAATTTGCACATTCATTTTCCTAATGCCTATCTATGTCGAATGTGAATACCATCTATTGTTTTGTCGATATCACTTCATTTATACCATTATTGTTTATAGGATTGTGTTTATATGTGTGTGTGGGTGTTATTCTATTGTCGATTTGAATAGCTTGTGTTGCTTCCAAATACATTATTTTTATGTTGCTATTTATCAAATCTACATTTATAAATTTTCGATGCAATAACAACGCAAATGAACATATGCGAATGCATGATGGATCTTATTTAAAAAAAATCTTTTTAGATACACAACATTAGGAAAATTAAGTTGAAGCTTATCACACCTCTAAATCGACGTATAATATTTTACAATATTTTTTTACCCCCGGAAAAAAATACCAGCAACAAATTTAATTTTCATTCCAGCAACAGTGCCTTACTCTATAATAAAAATAAGTAAATAATCAGCAACTTAATTAAAAATCGATTATACTAGAAGTCAAATTGAAGTCTATATGGGCCAAAGTTTGGTAGTCATTTAATATTAATAAGAATAATAATTTGTTATTAATCAATTTCAACATAAATATTTTCGCCTATGTTTTAAATTTCTAATTAAATTTCAATTACGGTTTGAAAAAAATTTTATGATAAGCATTGAAAGGAGAGGGTATGCGAAAATGTGTAGTATAAGTTTACGTCATAGAATACGAGTATGTGCTCCACTGTTTTTGTTTGTATATAATCCATCATTGTGGACGATAGGAAATATATGAAAATTATGAAAATCTTCCTTGAATGCAAATGATTTTAATGATTTTAAGCAGATTATGCCGTTGGCCCAGAAATAAATCTGTCAACAGTCAGTAAACAAAGTCTACTGGTGATGATGGAGCGGTGTATACATATTTACCAAAAATTAATTACATAGTATAAACATTTAAGATTTTTCAAATTATTTTTTTAAGGAAACAAATTCAGAATATAAACTCTCGTGGATTTTTTAAAGTCTATTTATGCTGTCGGGGTTTTTATGTTTTTGAAGGACTACAAGAGTTTGTCGATTTTTTAATAACATTCTTAAGTTACTTTAAGAGCTTGTGGATTTTTAAAAAGCATTTTAAAGGACTATTATAAGTCTTCTGATTCAGCTGATGTGAACAATTATTTGTATTTTTTCAGGACAACTAAAATCAGTTTTAAAGAATATAACAGCTACTTTATTTTTAAGAAGAATCCGAAGTCTTGGATTTTTAAAGAATGTTTCGGAAGGACTATTAGCTCGTAAATTTTTAATTTATAGTTATAGCGTGTGAATTTCCAAAAAAAGTGGAAAAGTGACTTAAAAATGATTTTTAAATATTAACATTTTCATTAGAAAATTTTGTTTTTTAAAGCTACGGTCAATAACCAAAAAAGTATACGTAGATCAATAACCGTGGTACATTTGTACCCATCCAAAGATAGCTCTGTAACTCATTAAAAAATTGGACTATCGTGAGGTTTTTTGTTTTAAATTAGTCTATACGGATCTGGTCTAGATGTAGGAACTCAAAATTATATATGCATTAAAATAATATATATTTAAATCCATGCTTAAATGATAATCTATCTAAAACAATCATAGTAAATTCGTCATAGCTTTCGAATGGATTAAGCTTTTTTAGTTATTTTTTTATTGGGATCTTATTTAGGTGTTCCCTAACGCCTCTGCAAATTTTTGTGGCCCTAGACAACATGGGGCCATCAGGGCGACTCGTGGAATTCAGTAACTCCCTTGGTTTTCCTTTGGTATACAGGGACTAAAACAATTATTATTGCCAATTATTCACATTTTATGAGATTTGAGATTGTGATTGGCGCATTTTTAACATAATTTAATACTTTAAAACTTTATTTAATGATAGTTTATATATGTACGCCAATTTAGGATTGTAATAAATCAGACTAATTCGATTATAGAAAAAGTTTCAGGCCCAATATAAAGAGTAATTGGAAAATTACGGACAATAATCATTGTTTTTGTCCCTGTATGCCAAGGGAAAACCAGGGTAGTTACTGACTTCCACGAGTCGCCCTGATGGCCCCATGTTGTCTAGGGCCACCAAAATTTGCAGAGGGGTTGATGAACACCAAAATAAGATTCCAATAAAAAAATAACTAAAAAAGCTTAACCCATTCGAGAGCTATAACGAATTTACTATGTTTGTTTTAGATATATTATCATTTAAGCATGTATTTAAATATATATTATTTTAATGTATATATAATTTTGAGTTCCTACATCTAGACCAGATCCGTATAGACTAATTTAAAACAAAAAACCTCACGATAGTCCAGTTTTTTAATGAGTTACAGAGCTATCTTTGGATGGGTACAAATGTACCACGGTTATTGATCTACGTAGGTAATAACTTTAAAAAATTGTAAAATTTATATACGTATTGAACATTTTTATAATTTTTTCTTCGATTATATGTGAAAATACCTCAAGAATGATTCCACAAAATTTGATCCAAATATAGTTTTGGGTTAATTGATCTGTCGTTGCAAAATGTTCATGATATTGACCCCCAAACTTTAATGTAAAAATTGTGTAAAAACAGTTGAGGCGAACCAGTTTTTTATGTTCTCTGTCGATTTGTGATTAAGCCACTCATTTCACGGTCTTCGTGTCAAAGTAAAACTAGAAGCCAGCAAAATGGGACTGCGGCCCACATGTATAGTTTTTCAAAATTTTAACTGCATCTACCTTTAAATGATGCTGACATATTTAAGCTCGATTTTGAGTGTTTTTTTTTTTTAATTTGACTTCAAGCTTTAATACGCAAACAGGAATTTCAAAAAATCGATTATAAGATTATTGTTGTCGCGAATCTGCGTAATTTGATATGTATTTTTGTGTATGTAGGATGCACAGCTTCAGAGTAATACTCATCCGATGCACTATAGGTAATTTGGACTGTTTTTAGGCAAAAAGTATTTTTTTCAATTTTGGAAAATAATATATTTTTTGGTGGCAATAAAAAGAAAACATATCAAAATTTATGATTCTGTAAGATTTTTTGCGTAAATGTGACTTTAAAGCGGTGGAAATCGTTGCCAAACTCCACACTTTGAAAATAAAATTAAAGAAATAAAAATTTTTAAAAATTAAGGCTTATTTTAAAACGTTTGAAACCGCTTAATACAAATCATAAACATAAAACTTAAACATGGAGAGTATTTGCGGTGGTGTGTGCTGTTTATTTAATATATAATATTTGTTAATACGTTTGTGTAGCGATTCAAAGTTGACATAGTTGACTATAATAAAATAAATGTGTTTATTTTTTACACATAAGTCATTTTAGATAGACTTTTACTAAAATGTTTAAATTTGTCTGATCTTTTGACAACTGTAATATATAAATGAAAGCTTCCTAAATCGATTCCAATACGTCTCAAATTGCGTTTTTTTGCGTTTTTCAAGATATATCCGTTTTTTGTAGAGAACTTCAGAATTGTTATTGTTATTTACAACGTCCCCGCACGTAAACGTGGCAATAACAGCAATATGGACGAAAAATGCGTCAACTTAAGAAAGGAAATTAGGTAATTTTGCATGCATTTGTCAAAATGGACCAAATGTCATAGGAAGATAGAACTTTTCTAAAATGTTTAAATTTGTCTGATCTTTTGACAACTGTAATATATAAATGAAAGCTTCCTAAATCGATTCCAATACGTCTCAAATTGCGTTTTTTTGCGTTTTTCAAGATATATCCGTTTTTTGTAGAGAACTTCAGAATTGTTATTGTTATTTACAACGTCCCCGCACGTAAACGTGGCAATAACAGCAATATGGACGAAAAATGCGTCAACTTAAGAAAGGAAATTAGGTAATTTTGCATGCATTTGTCAAAATGGACCAAATGTCATAGGAAGATAGAACTTTTCCGCGAAAAAAACGAATGCACTCGAATTTTGATTACAAAATAAATAACAAGACTCGTAAACCGCAAATAGGTTGTTGAAGTAAAGATTATGAGAAAAATTCTTAAAAGTGCAAAAGAGGAAATGGTGGGCTTGGGTTTCCCTTAGAATATAAACCACCAAAAATTGATTTTTTCAGCATTGATTAAAAATAAAAAAATACATACGAAAAAATGTTGTTCAGTATAACCAGGGTTTACTATAATCGTGTTCGACTGTAGTAAACTTGGTTTGATCTCACTTTTACATATTAATAACATCAAAGAGTAAAAATGGGTACTGAATTAATTATTATTAATGCATTCTGCAAAAACATACAACATTGTAATAATTATTCCTTTAAAAATCTGATCGCGGGGTCGAAATATTTTTAACACACTACCCTAATAGTTTTCAACCGTTTGTTGTGTTTAAGAAAACTAATGAAAATATCTGAAAAAGAATTAGCTTTGTTCGTTATATGTGTAGTTGCTTATAACCGTTGTTCGTTATATCCGGTTTCTACTGTGGAAATCTGCGTTTTATCTTTCTTGTACATATAAATCATTTAAAAAGTCAAAAAATCGTTTAACACCGCTGTTATTAATTTTTTCCTCAAAACAGGGCAAATTACCTATAGTGCGATGGTGAGAATTTGTGCGATCAAATTTCTAAAAAACCTATTTTTCGGGCCAAATTTTTAGATCTGTCAACTGAATGATATGGTACCCGCGATCAATAAGGTTTTTAAAGTTTCGGATGATATAAAATCTTCATCGTGAAAATCCGTCTACTAGAATGGCGGGAACTGGCATTCCAAAAACATGAAATTTGGCCAAAAATTTTTTTTTGAAAATATCGCGGATTTATTTGCGTTTTCTGTGGATCATTTGCGCATCAATAAATTACATCATATGAATTTTGATCTTTTTCGAAAAGAGGACTTTAAAAATATCAGCCGAAAGAGAAATGTACCCAATTTATCTCAAAAATAGTGTGAGCTGGCACATCCATGGCTCAATGTGGTCCATTGAAATCGGTATAGATCGATGTATTTTTTTAGGGTGCACACCGAAATCGGATGCGCGTTAATGGCATATGGAGTTTTCGTAAATTATTCGCGTTTTACGAGTTTTTGGGTACTTCAATGCAACATGTAGTACATCTTAGCCGTCAAATGAAATTTCGCAAAATATATATGGATTGGATGATAAACTTCAGTACTTCCTGGAAACAGCATGCGCATCAAATGATTTTGAGAATTACGCGATTTAGACGCAATTTAAAATGTATATTTCATAATATTATTTTATTTTAAGATTTATTCCTATTTATAGAACCCCAAGATTTATCGGAAGGATCTTGCTACAATCCGCAAGGCGTATACTTATACACAAAAAGTGATTTCGGCGAAATTCGTGTAAAATAGCAGAATAACCCCAAAAAAATTTAATCGTGAACGGTTTCGGAGTCAGAACATTTTTCTCTATATGTGTACCCAAAATCATTGATGTACCACAATAACAAAAAAAAAGCTGATTTTTGGAAAATGGAATATTAATATTCCATTATATATATGGAATATTAATATATTATATGGCAATGTTGCCCATATATGTTTGGAAGTTTAAATCTTCTTCAGTTATTAAATTTTCAAATTTTTCAAATTTTCAGTAATTCCCTTCTAGAGTTAGTCCTGATTTAGATTAGGTGAGTTTACTTGCGGCAAGTCTTTGTTTGTAGGAGAGAGGGGCAAGGGGAATAGAAATGAAAAAAAAATTGCTCGTACCGACAATTTTCTGGCAATTCGTTTTGTGTATTTCGTATTTGTTGACATTTTATATAGTTTTAAATGTGAAAAAACAACAAATAGAAAAATATTTTGGAAACCGAATTGCCTTGTATAGACGCATGAAGCAAGTTCAAAAGTGAAGCAAGCAAGTTCATGAAGCAAGTTCAAAAGTGAAAAGTGAATTGCCGCAAGTAAACTCGCCTAATCTAAATCAAGACTTATAGTGAGCTCCAGCCAGCAAGGCAAACACAGACGGACATTTGTAAATCGACTCCAAATTTTCTGAAACGGATTTGGGGACTAAAACCAATATTTTTATGAGCCACGTTTTTGTCGTATCAAAGTGTATATACTCTCATTAGCCAAAAGACTTAAAATCAGTTTGAAAACAGTTCCCTTAAGATTTTCATTAAAATATTCATGTATTTGACACCTTAACTACATTTCTTTTAATCATGATCGCATTTGTCTACAGAGCTGATTTTTTGTACATTCTTTTTTCTCCTAAACAATGTCAGTAAAGCTTATTAATACTAAAGAATACCCATTGTTTATTAGCTCATAAGAACAAGGTATTTCTAATTCTTTACCAATATGCGAATACAAAAATTTATATTATTTTAAAATTTTTTTTTATTTTATAGGTCGTTCTTTAAGTATAAACAAAAATATACATATATAAATCTGTATATACTACTTGAAGGCAAAAATCAAATTATTGGCTTACAACTTTTTCAATTCAATGTTTATAACTTTTTAACTTAACATCGAAAACTCAAACAAAAACCAGCACCACGCATACGTCGTCGTCGTACACGTGCAAATAAAACTTTCGCCTTATGTTTCTTGAATGGTAAAGAGCTCCGTAGCCATTTTCTGGGAACATTTAAAAATAATCAGTTTAATTAGCCGAAACAATAAAAAGTTTACAAATTGTCGAAATTATTAAAAGAAATTATTTATCCAAGAAAAAATCAGTTTTAATTGTAAAGAAAAAGCTTTTGATGAATAAATAAATTGAATTGTTTGCACTGTGAAGAAGTGGGGAAGCTTCCAATAGTGTAGGTTCAATAATAATAAAAAGAACTTCAATTGGATTTTGTGGACAGCGTAATATTTGGCGTTATTGTTTTATGTCAAAAATGTGTAGTTATTCCAAGTTATAAAAGTTCAATCCTTTTTGCCATAGAAATAATGAAACAGTCATTGCTTCTCAGTAGCCAATTAAGGATAACATTTACGGTTTAAAAATTGTTGGAAACAATACATTTCATAGTATAGAGCAATGTGAGTGGATTAAAAAAAATTATTAGGTTTTAGAACTCATTTCCTTGACATTTCTAAAAAAATCCTAGGTGTATTTTTTGCAGGTTTTATTCTCCGCCGTTTGGAATGACTTAACTTCTTAAAAATCTTAAAATGTATTTAATAAATTTATGATCATTTCCCAATACAACAAAACATTAACATAATATGTAGCATTTGGTTATTTTTTTTATTATAAAGGTTGTTCCACTTGAATTTCAAACGTCCGCAAAAACATGGTGTTATGGATAAAACATCAACAAAAAATGCATATATACCTAACTTAAATTGTAATATTTCGGGTGTCCATGTGGTTACGATTATGATTCCGACTACACAATTAAAAAATAACCAAATTATTGGCAAATAACCGTGAATTGTGTCAACTCTCCCTTCGGCTATGCGTTTGTGGTTTATCACATCCTGTTTTTGTACTAAACAATTTAATAGCTTGTAATCAATTTTGTAATATCTGTTAAAAAAAAAAAAAACATTCAGAAATCAACCGCCATTCTGATGTCACACATGCCGGTCATGCATACAAATTGTTTTGTGTTACATGGCGCCTCTGCTATGAAATGTGGCTATAAACGCCAAAACACACACCCAATTATGTGGCAACAAGAACTGGTGACCTAGTTTACATAAATAGTATTGTAAACATTTTAGTTGGTAGTACTGCAGTTTTTGTATCACTTCATGGTTTAACTGTCATAAACATTATTAACAATCAAAGCAATTAAATAGATACACAATGCAATCTATATTTGATAATAAATATAAAATTGTTGTTTGTTAGTCGATAATGGCTTAATGAAATGGTATATCCTAAATCTCATATTTGTACCCTATTGAAAACATAAAACAAGTGAAAAAGCGTTAAGTTCGCTCGGGCCGAACTTTGGATACCCTCCACCATAGATATACTAAAAGGTAGTTGAAATGAAAATGTAGGGAAAATACCAAAAAGTGGACCTATACCGACATTTCTACAACGCGATTATGTAAACCATAATGTGAACCATGTTCCAGAAAATGTTGATTTCATCCAACCTGTGCCTATCTTATTATTCTTCCAAACTAAGTTCAGGTTCGAAGATGTGGACTATCGGTCCACTCCCTCTGATACCTCCCACACAGGTGCTAGGGACTAAATGCGGGTTTTAGTTCATGTATACGTTCAAATTTAGGGGTACCCTTACCTATTAAGAACTCAAAATACTAAATTACAGCCAATTCGATGTAAAAATACGATCAAAACCCCCAAAATACTGACAATTGGAAGGTGCCGTTATATGGGGGCTACCAGAAAAAGTGGACCTATACTCATATATATATATTTTTTTTTTTTGTAAGAACCCAAAGTACCAAATTTCAGCGAATTCGGTTGAAAAACACGGTCAAGAACCCCAAAATATCCCATCTTCGAACTTGACCTGCCTGCAGACAAAAGACAACCCTATGCAAAATTTCAGCGTGATTACAACAGACGGACGGACGGACATGGCTAGATCGTCTTAGAATTTTACCCTGATCAAGAATATATATACTTTATAGGGTCGGAAATGAATATTTCGATGAGTTACAAACGGAATGACAAAATTAATATACCCTCCATACTATGGTGGAGTGTATAAAAAAGGGGGTTATATGGGGACTACCCCAAAAAGGGGGCGAAGGTGCCGTTATATGGGGGCTACCAGAAAAAGTGGAGCTATACTCATAATTTTTTTTTTTTTTTTTTTGTGTAAGAACCCAACGTACCAAATTTCAGCGAATTCGGTTGAAAAACACGGTCAAGAACCCCAAAATATCCCATCTTCGAACTTGACCTGCCTGCAGACAAAAGACAACCCTATGCAAAATTTCAGCGTGATTACAACAGACGGACAGACGGACGGACGGACATGGCTAGATCGTCTTAGAATTTTACCCTGATCAAGAATATATAAACGTTAAAAGGTCGGAAATGAATATTACGATGAGTTACAAACGGAATGACAAAATTAATATACCCTCCATACTATGGTGGAGTGTATAAAAAAGGGGGTTATATGGGGACTACCCCAAAAAGGGGGCGAATATAAATAATTTTTGGTAGGGAGATTTGTTACCATATGCGACCACAAAATACCAAATTGCAGCGAATTCGGTTGAAAAACGCGCTCAAGAACCCCAAAATACAGAATGGACCTATATTCATAATTTTTTGTGGAGCAATTTGGTACCTATTAAGAACTCAAAATACTAAATTATAGCCAATTCGATGTAAAAATACGATCAAAACCCCCAAAATACTGAAAATTGGAAGGTGTCGTTATATGGGGGCTACCAGAAAAAGTTGACATATACTCATAATTTTTTGTGGAGACATTTAGAACACAATAAGAACCCAACGTACCAAATTTCAGCGAATTCGGTTGAAAACACGGTCAAGAACCCCAAAATACCGAAAATTGGGTGGTACCCTTATATGAGAGCTATGCCTAAACGTGGACCGATATATCCCATCTTCGAACTTGACCTGCCTGTATACAAAAGACAGCCCTATGCAAAATTTCAGCACCCTATCTCAATTCCTTCAGAAGATAGCGTGATTACAACAGACGGACGGACATGGCTAGATCGTCTTAGAATTTTACCCCGATCAAGAATATATATACTTTATAGGGTCGGAAATGAATATTTCGATGTGTTACAAACGGAATGACAAAATTAATATAAGCTCCATACTATGGTGGAGGGTATAATAAATATTTACAAAAATCCTGCATATGGTTCCGAAAGCCTAAGAAAAAATATTATATTCCAGTGAGCGGAGTAGTATAGACAGGGTCCGATTTGGATGAAATTTGGTACAAGTCATTTATGTGGCCCAAGGACGAACCCTACTGAAATTCAAGAAAATCGGTTCAGATTTAGATATAGCTCCCATATATATTCGTCCGATTTGAGGTAAATGTGGTACTTAATATATATCCCTATATATCTTTCGATTTGCACAAAATTTGGCATAGAGTACTAAATTAGACGCAGAATGATGTATGTTAAGTTTCGAGAAAATCGTTTCAGATTTAAATATAGCTCCCAGATATATTTTCGTCTGATCTAAGGTAAATGGGTCTCCAAAGTCTCTATATATCTTATTTGGCATGAGGTACTGAATTAGGTCCAGAATGAATACTGGTTACATGACAGCCATTCGAGTTAGTAGGTCAGGTCTCCTTCCGCTGAAGGTCCGTCCTACGGCTTCAGAGCAAACGGATTCGTCCATAGCTGTGGCCTCTATTGTGTTTACAAATTATAATGGACAGAAGGACACACATGTCTAGGACTAATATTTGTCGGGGTATATTCTACATATCGTCATCATAAATGCACACGGACGTAACTACAGAAAATTCGAAATTGACTTTTTGTGTGATTATTATTTGTTTAATCAAACTACATGTTCACACAAAAATTTAGACATCTAACGTCAAAAACAGAGATCCTATTAACGAAATTCAAACGGACGTAACTACAATAGCATGTCGTTTCCACGGCAGAGGGGTCTACGATCCGAAACGACCCGAGTCTTTCTCGGCCAACGTCTGTCACAATAGGACTGCTACAACAACACCAATAGCATGTTTTTATTAATACAATTTCAATAGTGTTCGTCCAATTCGGATCATAAAAGCGACCAGTACTTTGTTTACAATTTAACATGGACGGACAGACTGACATGCGTAAATCGATTCAGAAAGTGATTCTATTCTCAAAAGGAACCATGGGTCTATCACGTTTCCTTTTGCCTGTTACAAACATATGCACAAAGACATAATACCCTGTACCAAAGGGTATAAAATTGTTTTCAGGTAATGATGCAGAATTGTTCTTTATATCCGACTTCATTGTTGTGTAAAAAATCAGATGAATATTTCTTTCACACTCTGATTGAGAAGCTGTATTTCTTCCTCTTTTGCTTGTAAGAAGTGAGTAAATTGAAAACTTAAAGCACATTTTCTGCAAAATCGATTTTTTATTTATAGGAAGTGATGCAAATGTGGTATACCCATTTGTTTTTAGATTGCAAAATTTTTATTTTTTATCCGATTAAATTGAAATTTCGCACATAACATGCTAGATGTGTTGTTTTTCCATGTATCAATTTGAAAATAAAATTATTCTAACAATTTAAGAGATATTTGAGAAAATATTTGAAATTCCATTAAAAGTGATTTTAAAACCAGTAAGGAAAGTAGTAAAGTCGGACGGGGCTATATGATACCCTTCACCACTTTGAGCATATTCAACAGATGAAATAGAAGCTATATCTAAATCTGAACCGATTTCAACGATTTCAGGAAACTTAACACACATCATTCCAGACCTCATCCATAACGCAGTGCCAAATTTCGTGCAAATCGAAAGATATATAGGGACTTTGGTAGACCATTTACATTAAATCGGACGAAAATATATATAGGAGCTATATCTAAATCTGAACCGATTTTCAGGAAACTTAACACACACCATTCTATAACTAATTCATTACGCTGTGCCAACTTTGGTGCAAATCGAAATATATATAGGGACATTGGTGCACCATTCAGATTAAATCGGATGAAAATATATATGGGAGCTATATCTAAATCTGGACCGATTTTCAGGAAACTTAACACACACCATTATATTCCTAATTGATTACGATGTGCCAACTTTGCAAATCGAAAGATATATAGGGACTTTGGTGCACCATTTAAATTAAATCGGACGAAAATATATATGGGAGCTATATCTAAATCTGAACCGATTTTCAGGAAACTTAACACACATCATTCTATACCTAATTCAGTACGCTATGCCAAATTTCGTGGAAATCGAAATATATATAGGTACTTTGGTGCTACGTTTACCTTAAATCGGACGAAAATATATATGGGAGCTATATCTAAATCTGAACCGATTTTCACGAAACTCAGCACACACCATTATGGACCTAATTCAGTACACTATGCCAAATTTCGTGCAAATCGAATGATATATAGGTACTTTGGTGCCAATATCGGGCGAAAATATATATGGGAGCTATATCTAAATCTGACCCGATTTTCACGAAACTCAGCACACATCATTTTGGACCTCATTCAGTACGCTATGCCAAATTTCGTGCAAATCGAATGATATATAGGTACTTTGGTGCCTATATCGGGTGAAAATATATATGGGAGCTATATCTAAATCTGAACCGATTTTTCCCAATTTCAATAGGGTTCGTCCTTGGGCCAAATAAGTGACCTATGCCAAATTTCATCCAAATCGGATCACAAAAATACATGGACGGACAGACGGACGGACGGACGGACGGACGGACGGACGGACAGACGGACATGCGTAAATCGACTCAGAAAGTGATTCTATGCATATTCTCAAAAGGAACCATGTGCCTATCTCGTTTCCTTTTGCCTGTTACAAACATATGCACAAAGACATAATACCCTGTACCACAGTGTGGTGAAGGGTATAAAAAGTGAAGGTAATGTGGTATAACACATGATGTTCAGTGATTTAAATAAATTAAACAGATCATTGCTATCTTATTTTTTTGAGAACAGCAAACTATAGAACATGTTTCAGTTGTTCTAAAATTTTCAGTTTACAAAAAAAGTGACTATACCACATTACCAACCTATACCACATTTGCATCACCTCCTCTATACCGGTCTTGCAGCGATATATTCTCACTGCAACTCTTGTAGTTTGTGTTGTATTATTCATGTATCTAACCGAACCATAAAAAGTTACCGTTTTATGATCACGAAAATTCATGTGTGTTAGAAACTTTTAATTGGACAGTTTTTTTCTTTATTTTATTACCCAGAAAATTGTACCCATATTGCCAATTGTAAACTGAAGGTATTACCCAGAATTGAACATGTTGTCATTTTATACCACATGTTGTAGAAAGTTTCCAGTGTAATATTTCCGTAGCTAAGAGGTATTCATTAATTAAACAATTAGATAGTAGTCGAACATGAATAATTAATCAATAAATTGATTTATGGTAAGTTTGATGATGGTATGATACTTTAGTGACAAACTTGGAACATAAATCCTTATTTTGGAAAAATTTGCCGATATTTATTAATATTATATACGCCCCAAAATGATTTTGCAAATTTTCGGATTTTGTCCTGAGTGTGGTTCTGATCCATTTAACCAGACAAATATTGAGCGATCATCTTCAAAAGAGCCATTCTTATGCTTTGACCAGATTTACTAAAAGGTGGACATCGCAAACTTAACTCCCCACGTCAATCGCTCTGAACCCTAACAAATATTTAAACCAGTGAGCGGAGCAGTATAGTCGGGCGGGGCCGACCATATGATACCCTACACAACTTCCACGAAAAACTAAATTTCTGTGGATCTCTATTCTGAGCTTGAGCAATATTTCACGATATTTGAACCATTTGGACCAACTAGAGGCCGGAAATTATTACTAATGTTCAGTACAGCCCTTCTAATTACTTGTCCAGATTCCCTACCCTTGTGTTGTGATGTTCTTATTCCCATTGGAGCCTATAGATCGACTCGAAAAAACACAACAAATTAAGTTTTCGGTCCAATTCATCACAATATAATTATCTGATCGTCACCGAAAATTTTAGGCGTTATTCTGGAACTTCATGGAAAATTTTAAAGGGTTACTAATTAATATCTGAATACATAAGCACCTGTAAATGTTTAAGTGAACCCCCCCATTCACGATTTTAATTTTTTTAAGATTTTCAAAGGGCTGGTACATCAATACCAGTGTTCGTTAAGGTTTGAAACTTTGCATATATATTTGAAGATTTAAAAGAGAAGAAAAATAATTTACAAACAATTTTTGTTATTGTCCTTATTTTTTATGGCGGGCATGATAACTCCTCACTGGAACATCGGAATCCGAAAATTCCAACGGTGTTAGAAATAGTACATGTCTGGCTCTCGTATGAACTAGGATTATTGACATCGCTCTAAAATTAATAAAATGGCAGACCTTTGAAAAAATATTTTTGGAAAATCGCCAATTTTTGACCACAAACTAAGTTAAAATACCTGTGAGCGGGGCAGTATAGTCGGACGGGGCCGACCATATAATACCCTACACAACTTCCATGAAAATCTAACTTTGCGTTATTTGCACCCTCTAGACACCCGACTAAAAATCAACAAATATTAGCAATATTCAGTAGACGAGAGCTGTACTTGTCCAGATTCTCTTTACCGTGGGTTATGTTGTGGTGTTGGGCTTTCAATTGGGCCTATAGATTGAGCCAAAAACAAAAAAAAAATGGCACAAAAAGTTAAGTTTTCGGTCGACTTCATTACAAAATTATTATGTGAACATCACCGAAAATTATAGGCGTTGTCCTTGACCATAACTGGAATCTCATGGAAATTTTCAAAGCGATTAGCGCTATATTTCCGCCCTCTAGTGTGGTATTGGTTTACTAAATAATATCTCAGTACGTAAGCAACTGTACATATTTAAGTGTTACTCCCACATCTGAGTACATACGACTGAATACATACGACGATTGGTATCAATTTAAAGGTCAACCACTCCTCTTGAACACACTGTAAACTTCTCGGGCATATTTCCTTCAGGAGCAAGTATATACGCCCCAGAATAAAAATTTTGTAATTTTTCACGAACCTCTTCTCTATGTTCAGATCATAATTGCGGCCTCTGGAGCGACCACAAAAACCGACAAAAATTTAGTATTTGGCCCAATAATCGCGAATTTTTACATGGAGAAGGGGATCGGGCCATAGAGTAAGCATTCCTGTTTTGATAAAGATCGGCCAATATGTAGCGGGTCAAATGGACCCTGACTTTTATGTGAAAAATTGAAAAATTTGTATTCTTTGGCGTATATATTCATTCCTGAAGGACATAGACCCGAGAAGTTGAAACTACATCCAAGAGCAGTGGTTGACCTTTATGTATGTACTCGGATGTGGGAGTTACACTTAAATATTTACAGGTGCTTACGTATTCTGATACTATTTAGTAACCCATTAACACGCTAGGGCGGATATATGGCGATGATCGCTTTGAAAGTTTCCATGAGGATCTAGGTGTGGTCAAGTACAACGCCTATAATTTTCGATGATGATCAGATATTAATTTTGGGATGAAGTGGACCAAAAACTTAATTTTTGTGCTTTTTGGAGTCGACCTATAGGCAGGGGAAGGGAATCTAGACAAATAATAAAAATGATTGTACAGAGTACAGAAAATATGTCAGTGTAAGGAAGAGGTGCTGTTGACCTCTAATCGGTCAACAGGGTGTAGATATCAAGCAAGCTTCCCCAGGCTTGGAATATACATCCGCAGAAAGTTACAGTTCCGTGGTAGTTGTGTAGTGTATCATATGGTCGGTCCCGTCCGACTCCGCACACTGGTTTTTACTTTCATTCGGTTAGCTATGTAAAAAATACTACGGTTTTCTATTGCTCTATTATAAGATGTTATTGCCTTAGTTTTTTATATATTTCATTCACTGCTTTAGAGCGTTCCTCTAGCGTATCCTTTATGTAGTCGTTAATTTGCCCAGATTGTCTTAACAAGAAAACAAAAGGCTATTTTTCTTACATTGTGTATCAGTTTCGTTGGAAGGACATTTCATATAACAATGATAATGATGTATTCTTTAAAGTTTAATTGTGCGTAGAGAATAATAATATATTTCAAAATTATTTCATATAATTTTAAATTAAGTTGTGTGTATTTCTTTCGTTGTACTTCTCATGTGAATTTGCTGGTACTTAAAGTCCAGTGAGTAATTTATATTTTCTCTGTAATAACCAAATTAATTTATGTATTATTTTCGTATAAAAAATACACAACTATACTTTCACTGAACATTGTACCCTTAATGTTATGTTGTATATCTAATCAATGTTGTAATAAATTCAAGTTATCAATATGCATGTAATACCAACATAGCATACATATTATTGATTTTATTTCTTATAGAAATTAAATAAATCAATATTTGTTGTTGTTAAACACAGCACGAAGGTCATAAATATTATTTTATGAATACGATTTTACATTTACTAGAAAATGATTTTATTACACTTATAAATATTGTTAATAAATTAGTCTATACATAAGAAAATAGCATGAAAGATATTAATCATATTTATAGTGGCAAAAAATTGAACTCATAAAATTATTGTAATAATTTATTTATTTCGAAATAAATCCAAAGTGAATGGAGAACATTGACTTTTTTGGCGGTGACAAATATTTTTACACGACATAACTCCCATGTACGGGTCCTTAACAACTTTAGATATTTTTAAAATATTCTAATATAACTCCAAGGTTTTGGTATTGTCTCCTACATCGGTCCCAGAACCAGAAATTTGTGGAATAACGTGGTATCATTTGTGTATAGTGCACCTATAGTAACATATATATAATGCAAAAAGGGTTTACAAATTGCACGGCGTTATGAACCGAGTAAAATTCCCATTTCACCATTTCAAGGTTATTGTATGAAATCATAAATCTTTTTTATATAAGTGTGCGTTATACAATTCTGAAAAATATATTACAAATGAACACCGAAGAAGAAGACAACATATCAAATTTCCAAGCCAATCATTATTTTTCATAAAGGGGTGCATCATTTATGTTCAAATATGAATTTATGTAAAAATGTATAATAACTTGTTTGTAAAGCCTCCAACTTTTCCATTCAAATATACTAATGTGTATGAGAAAGAACAGATAGCGTATGAATGATGCTGTTATATCATTGTTGCAAGTACTTTGTCAAAAAATAACGTTGTAACCTGATACGCAAGGTGTCTTTCCCACACGTATCCTTTTTATAAAATGACAAGAAACACACATGACTAATGATGTCATAACTGAATATTATATGCTGACAAAACAAAAAGGCAAATGTAACCAGTAAGGAAAGTAGTAAAGTCGGACGGAGCCGACTATATGATACCCTTCATCACTTTGGGCATATTCAACAGATGAATCCTAATAGACGTCGCATTTTAAAGGACCAGTAAAATGAATTTGGATCCATAAACATGTCATTCTGCAACCGATAATAAATTTTTCATTTGGTCAGATCTAGAAGCTATATCCAAATCTGCACCGATTTCACGAAACTTTACACACATCATTTTAGACCTAATTCAGTACGCTGTGCCAAATTTCGTGCAAACCGAAAGATATTAAGGGACTTTGGCATACCATTACGGACGAAAATATATTATCTAAATCTGAACCGATTTTCAGGAAACTTAACACACACCAGTCTATACCTAATATATAAATTTCGTGCAAATCGAAAGATATATAGGGACTTTTGTGCACCATTTACATTAAATCGGACGAACATGGAAACTATATCTAAATCTAAACCGAACATGGAAACTATATCTAAATCTAAACCGATTTTTCAATAGGGTTCGTCCTTGGACCAAATAACTGACCTCTGCCAAATTTCATCCAAATCGGATCATAAATGCGACCTGTACTTTGTTCACAAAAATACATGAACGGACGTATGCGTAAATCGACTCAGAAAGTGATTCTATGCATATTCTCAAAAGGAACCATGTGTCTATCTCGTTTCCTTTTGCCTGTTACAAACATATGCACAAAGACATAATACCCTGTACCACAGTGTGGTGAAGGGCATAAAAATCCTAGAGAATACTTTGCCAGCAATTACATTTAACAATGTGTTTTTGCTGAATATTATGTTACACTGAAAATGTTAATTACAATGGCGTTCCGTTCATCTGTCCATTATAATTTGTAAACACGATACAGGCCCCAATTATGAACCAATATTCACGAAATTTTGAACGTATGACCGGTTCTGGCCTATAAAGACCCCTATTGTTTTTGGTAATGATCGCTTAAAATTTAGGGGATGAAATGGAACAAATACTTAACTTTTGTAGGTTTTCTCCTGAATGACACAGAAATTGATAGTATATCAAAGATGACTTGTTGACCTTTCAATTGATACCAATTATATTGTCGTATGTACTCGGATGTGGAAGTTACACTTAAATATTTCATTTCAGGTATTTCAAAACAAATTAATAACTAAAGAAATACTAAAATAAAATATTAACTATAACACAATTATGGATGAGATCAAATAAAACAAATTTTTGAGGTATATATAGGTGAAAAAAATATTTACAGGTGCTTACGTATTCATATATTATTTAGTAACCCATTACCATACTAGAGGGTGGAAATATAGCGCTGATCGCTTGAAACTATTCATGAGGATGCAGGTATGGTCAAGGACTTACTACTTACCTAGCTGTCTTGTTACAGAACGGTCTTGTGCGCAAATCCACCAATTTGGAAGACCATGTTCCAATATGTTGTTTTCTACTTGGTCTTTCCATCTAATTCGTGGCCTTCCGCTTCTACGGGAACCATCAGTAGGCTCGTTTTTGTATGCCTTTTGAGCTGGGGCATTCTCATTCATCCGCACAACATGGCCTAGCCACCGTAGTCGCTGCAGCTCAATACGACTAACTTTGTCGATGTCCGCGTATAAATTGTAAAGCTCGTGGTTTATGCGACACCGATATTCACCGTCGATGGAGATCGGCCCGTAGATCTTTCGGAGAATTTTTCTTTCAAACACCCCAAGAGTTGCCTCAAGCTGCCTTGCTCAAGTATCCATGCTTCTGATCCATATAATAATCAGCGTCTTGTAAAGTGTGTCTTTGGTCTGGCGGGAGGTGACCTTGTTTCTAAACTGCTTACTTAGACCATAGTAGCATCTGTTGGCCATCACAATCCTTCTACATATTTCAAAACTGATGTAATTCGTTTTATTTATGGCGGTACCAAGGTATATAAAGTCTTTAACTACCTAGAAGCTGTAATTCTCAAGTTCCACAGTTGGTCCGAGTCTACTGGACGTCTTGCGCGTTGATACCATCAGCTTGGTCTTCTCGCCGTTTACTGCCAGACCCACTTTGACAGACTCCTTTTCAATTTGTTCAAAGGTGGCTATTACCGCTCGCAATGTTCGACCCATTATATCGATGTGCCTGCACCAAGAGGGTGCAAATATCACGAAATATTGCCCAGGCTCAGAATAAACATTCGCAGAAAGTTGGATTTCCATGGTAGTTGTGTAGACTATCACATTACCGGCCCCGTCCGACTATACTGTAACACTCACTGTTTTTTGTTTTGTTTTATAAAAACCAATGCAACTAAATGATTTGAATATAATGAATAAAATACTAACGCCGAAAAGATAAATTTAACTTGTTTGTTCTTAATATCGTCAACTTTATCGTATATACTACTTTAATTGGGGGTAAATTTAAACTTTCTAGAATAAATCAAATACAACGTTTCCATAAATGGTATTTTATCAAATTGAATATATAGACCCATATAGGGCTTTCAGTTTCTAGAAAATGAAAAGAGACTTGAATTGGATACTTCTTTGCCAACAATGTTCAATGTTGGCAAAGATGTATCCAATTCAAGTGGGAATAAGAAATGGCATACTGCAGCGAATTATGTTCGACAAATTGTCGATTCTAAAAAAGGACGTCAAAATGTATTCGTACCCTCTGAGATCTAAGGCCAAATTTCACTTCATGATATCCAATAATTTGACTCCTTATTGGTCTAAGTTTCCCTTGGGAAACCATTCTTTAAAAAATCCACACTAAGAGACCTGATAGTCCGTTGGAAAAATTCTTTAAAAAATCCACACTAATTCGTCTAAGATTCCTTTGGGAAAATATTCTTTGAAAAAATCCACGACCGTATTCATTTCATAGTATGTATGTAAAAAGGACAGAAATTTACTTCCATCATTACAAACAGCTGCATGTAAATATCAACCTCTACCATTTTTTTGTAACACATTCAAATATCTGGGATTAAGCGATGCTTAAATAGGCTTTTACGGTATTCCTGGCTAACACAAACACCATGAAATGACAACATTTTTATTACACCTTCTCTGGACACAGTTACACAAACTAATTCCATCACCCATTCACCCCCAACAGACATTTGTGGCAAAGTTCCGTAATTTTCTTTTGCGTTCCATTGGTCATTACACATAGAGTGGCTAATAATATAAAATTATGCCATTGTTTAGCCACAAACGTTCACTAATACTCATTTCTATGTGTACTGGTATTTTGTGCAAGAACATAATATCTGTTATGAATAGCCCTTGAGATTATAGGCCTAATTGAAATATCAAGTATCAAATGTAATATTCTACACAACATGGCAAGGACAACAACAATCCAATAAAATATGTAATATCGAACTGGGTGTGTGTATGGGTATGTAATAACAATAAACATAGTGTATGTGTGTGTATGCTCATTGACCTACCGACCGACTAAAGTACCTTTCGAATAAATAGTCTGGCATCAGTTTTGTTTTTCGTTGTGGTTCCTGAGGATACATCTTTTGTCTGTTATTAATAGAAGGTTGTAAAACATCAACATTGTAGAACTCCTTGTACATTAGAACTTTTTACCGGGTTAACCTATTTTATGAGGATTTATTTGACGTATATGCAAAGGAATTGGCAATTGAAACCCACTGGGTTAACGAAACCCGGTTAAATGTAAACGTACTATAAGAATGTGAAAATATTTTATAGTGGGTAAATGTGTTTATGTGTTTTTAAAAAAAACTGTTGACTATTTTATAAAATGCAAAAATAACACAAGGAATGTTTTATATCCACCTCATGAAGTGGATCGAAATAAAATTAGACATGAATGTTGCAATCACGATAAAGGTCGAAATATTTCATATAAAGCTTTGGAATTTTTAGAATTTTTTTTGCACAAGCATTTCGACCAAACATCCTTCTAGCAGTTTGCCATTGAAAATATGATATATCGGTTCACGTTTTTATAGCTCCCATATTATGGTAATGCTACTATTCGATATGTTGATGATTTTAGACCCTTCGGTCAATAACCAAAAAAGTATACGTAGATCAATAACCGTGGTACATTTGTACCCATCCAAAGATAGCTCTGTAACTCATTAAAAAATTGGACTATCGTGAGGTTTTTTGTTTTAAATTAGTCTATACGGATCTGATCTAGATGTAGTAACTCAAAAATATATTTACATTAAAATACCATATATATTTAAATCCATGCTGAAACGTATCAACTCTATTTTGAATTATTTTTGTTTATTTTTATCTGAATTCTAATTATGTACTTTATTTAGTGTAAACACGTTTTATTGATTTTATGATTTACATGCAACTCTGTTTTAAACATTTGAAATTAACGGTTAACTATGTAAATATTTTGTAAATAGTACCAAAAACTACATCACTTATCATACAACCATAAGTAGTACTTGCTTCTCATAAGTAGTACTTAAGCTCAATTTAATTTCAATAAAATCAGCTACACTTCGAGTCCTGGACCACCCGGCTCTAATTCGTTTAGCGAACACTGAAGGCTTAAGATCATTACCCATGCTTGCCCAAGTTGGTGGACTAGATCATAAGCTGGGAGTAGGTCCTAAACAAGGAGTAGCCAACATTATTGTAAATCTTGTGGTTTCGAGTTTCTTCACTTGCGCCCAACCGGGGGCAAGCCTTATTGACACCCAAGGTCGAGCTTCTTTAATGCTTAAATGATAATGTATCTAAAACAATCACAGTAAATTCGTTATAGCTTTCGAATGGGATAAGCTTTTTTAATTATTTTTTTTTTTATTGGGATCTTATTTAGGTGTTCCTCAACCCCTCTGCAAATTTTTGTGGCCCTAGACAACATAGGCCCATCAGGGCGACACGTGTAAGTCAGAAATTACCCTGGTTTTCCCTTGGTATACAGGGACTAAAACAATTATTAATGCCAATTATTCACTTTTTATGAATTTAGAGATTGTGATTGGCGCATTTTTAATAGTATTTAATATTTTAAAACGTTATTTAATGATAGTTTATATATGTACGCCAATTTAGGATTGTAATAAAGCAGACTAATTCGATTATAGAAAAAGTTGCAGACCCAATATGAAGAATAATTGGAAAATTACGGACAATAATCATTGTTTTTGTCCCTGTATACCAAGGGAAAACAAGGGTAGTTTCTGACTTACACGAGTCGCCCTGATGGCCCTATGTTGTCTAGAGCCACAAAAATTTGCAGAGGGGTTGAGGAACACCCAAATAAGAACCCAATAAAAAATAACTAACAATGATTATCACATTCGAATGCTATAACGAATTTACTATGATTGTTTTAGATAGATTATCATTTAAGCATGAATTTAAATATATATTATTTTAATGTATATATAATTTTGAGTTCCTAAATCTAGATCAGACCCATATAGACTAATTTAAAACATAAAACCTCACGAAAGTTAATTTTTTTAGTGAGTTGCAGAGCTATCTTTGGATGAGTACAAATGTACCACGGTTATTGATCTACGTTGTTAATAACTTTAAGAAATTGTAAAAATTATGTATATGGAAAATATTTATAATTTTTTTCTTCGATTATGTGTGAAAATACCTCAATAAAGATTCCTCAAAATTTGATCCAAATATCTCCCGGTTATTGACCGTAGGGTTAATATTAGCCTATATTTTATCCATTTAGCACCACCATCCTTTTATGAAGTATGACATTCCGGGTTCTTGGCATATTCTGTCATAACCGCCATATAAAGATTAAAAAAAGTTTGAATACAGATCCATTTTTTTGCTTAGCCTTCATATAATGGACCCGATCCATTCCTGGTATTCTGAAGACTTTAACTGCATAACCTTCCCGAAGTGATTGTAAATTGGCATTTCGGTTTGTCGAACATATCCCTCATATAAATAAATGTATTGAAAAAAAATGTGGTCCTTTTTTTGCAAACATATCTGAAATCCATATTTTGACGTTTGTTTAATCTATGCAATATTCCACCATATCGCTCATTTGCTGTCAGACAGACATAACTCAAAAAAGCGATTTTACAGAAAATGCGTTTTAAGTTTTCAATTTACGCACACTTTATATGGGACAGGGGAACTTCTACAGCTTCTCAACTAAAGTGTGTAAAAGATATGCATATGCAATTTTTACACAACATGAAGTCTATTATGGCGAACAATCGTCCATCACTAAGTCATCATTATCACGTTTCTTGAGGTATGCCTCTCTTGCAGCAAATGAGCGATATGATCTATCACAAGTTTATTAATCCGTTTCGCGAAACCATTTTTTTTTTTTTTTTGAAATCCCGATTTTACCAATATGGCATTTGTGTAATATCTCATAATTGACTTCTGTCATCTTTCGCGTTGAGCTATTCTGTCGTACGCTGTCGTTATGGACATTGACTCGAGTTGATTGCTATGTAAAAAAAGTTGCACAAAAAGATAAACGATGCAGATGAAACCATGTAATCTATATAAATGATAAAATATACAATTGCGCTTGTCATACAACAAATGTGAATAATTGTTGATATTCTTTTTTTTTCTATATAATGATAATAAACCAAGTCAATTAGTTTATTATATTTCCAAAAGCCAATAAGGTCCTTGCCTTTTATGAAGAAGAGAAATACAACTCTTAACAGCTGGTCAAGTTCATAATGCCTTTAATTTACATACATTTTTCCTTGAGAACTAATGATTTTATCATTAACATAAATTTTCCTATCTTTGTAATAAAATCTTATGAAAAGTAACTTTTTTATTTTGTGAATGTATTATAAGTGAAACTAAATCGTTTTTAAATATTCATTAAAAGCCATTCCCAGTTAAGAAATTAATTAAAATTAACCTAATGGGATATTTTTATTTCGGTGAACCATGTACTATATTGATTTAATTGATGTTTCGTACAACAAAGTGTTTTGTTTCTCTTTGTAGTAATTTTTATAAACCCTTGAATCCATAAACTTCCAAAAAGTGTTGGTAAAAGTTTAGTAGATTTCTCGGATGGTTAATTTTTTTTCTCATACTAACACAATGGAGGATTTAATGGTTAAGAAAAGATACCGGTTGAATGGCATTGGAAAATTGGATAAATAACTGACTGACTGAAGACATGTCATGGCAAAAATAATAAAATAAACCAGTGAGCGGAGCAGTATAGCCGGACGAGACCGACCATATGATACCCTACACAACTACCATGAAAATCTAACATTCTGTGGTTCTATATTCTGAGATTGGCCAATATTTCGCGATATTTGCACACTTTTGACTGGCTAGAGTTCAGAAAATGTTACTAATAATCAGTACAGCCCCTCAAATTACTTGTCCAGATTCCCTTCACCTTAGGTTGTGTTTTGTGATGTTCGGCTTTCGATTCGAAAAGTACAGATAATTAAGTTTTCGGTCAACTTCATCCGAAAAATTATTATCTGAACCTTTATGTGGGGTCTATATAAAATGGGACTCAAATGTACCATTTTAAATGTCAAACATCCTACAAGTAGTAGCAATGCATGTGCAAAATTGCAAGGCTCAATCTTAAAAAATTGCAAGCTCTATCGTGATTTCAACAGACGGACATACGAGTACATAGCAAAATCGACATAAAATTGCATTGTTAGTTTCGAGGTTCAGCGAGCGGAATAAAAAATTTAATATACACTGCGCCATATGGTAGATGGTATACAAATATACTTTCATTTCAGAATTTTATTTATTAGTATAAATACCTTTAAGGGGACCCCCCCATTCTCGGGGTCAAACTTTTTTTTGATATAATTCGAATCTACACTGAATAAAGAATGTCTCTACAAAATTTCAAGTGAAAATCTCAAGAACTCTTGAAGATATAGCCGATTTATTGTGTCAGCATCAAGTGACGGCACGATAACTCAAAAACTAATAATCCAATCAGTTCCAAATTTTGCAACGTTTCTCTGGGAGTGTATAGCTCTCGTATGAACTAGGATAAAGACAATCGGTGAAGATCTTCCTTATTTTTTAACTTGGTTTTTGGTAAAAAATCGGCGATTTTCCAAAAATATTTTTTCAAAGGTCCGCCATTTTGTTAATTTTAGAGGGAAGTCAATAATCCTACTTCATACGAGGGCCAGATATGTACTCTTTCTAACACCGTTGGGATTTTCGGATTCTGATGTTCCAGTGAGGAGTTATCATGCCCGCCATCAAAAATAAGGACTTTTCTTTAATTACAAAAAACAACAACAAACATTAACAAAAATTTTTTGTAAATTATTTTTCTTCTCTTTTAAATCTTCAATTATATATGTGCAAAGTTACAAACCTTAACAAGCATTTGTATTCATTTACCAGCCCATTGAAAATCTTGAAAAATTAAAATCGAGAATGGGTGGGGTTCCCTTAATGTCACGGTGTCATTGTATTGTCCACAACTGTATATATTTTTATATACAATTAATTTCTTCTAAACATTGTTACATACTCCATGACATTATCTATTTAAATATAAATTAATCTTTATATCATGTATATGACATTAATTGCAATTGACCGGTCAAATGAATGTCAAAATAATAGAAACAAATTCCTTTTAAATGATATCGGCCTTTGTCGATGGATATCCTTTTGACAAATATGTTTGTTTTTAAATGACCGAACAAAATGTGAACTACTTTTATATGTCTTAAAAATTTGACAATTCAACATTAAATAAAAACGACAGACAGATATACATATATACATATGTGTGTCTGTGTAAACAATACACTGTAAAAGAATTCTTAACAAAATGGCCCGAGTAAATCCAAAGTGAAATTGTATTTTTTTCTTTCAATCAATGTAACTAGATATTTTCTCAAAGTATTTATTTGTAGTTTGGGACAAGTTATAGTTGGGGATTTTCAGGGTTATATTCAAAGAATGTTTAGTATGCTTCAAATACATTTAAAACCAGTGAGCGGAGCAGTATTGTCGGACGGGGCCGACCATATGATACCCTACACAACTTCCACGAAAAACTAATGTTTGCGGAGGCAATAAAAGAAATAAAACCAAAAGAAAATAAAACGAAAAATTTTAGTTTTTTTCAAATAAGATATAAATTAAATCCTTTATTAAATATTGTTCGGATAAACAATATTTTACCTTAATAATGTTCACGAATATGAACGGCGGTGGACGAAAATCCAAAGAAAAAGATGTGATGTGGACGAATATCCAAAAACAAGTGATCGCTTGTTGTTGCAAAGTGGCGCTCTTTTTTGTTTACTAGTTAGAATTTGACATCAGTCACTTTGTGCGAAAACACAAAGTTGTATTTTTGCTATTGATGTGCAAATTCTAACGGCAGGAAATTTTGAAGTTAATTTTAAATATTGGAAAATAATTCTTAATTAAACATTCTCCGCCACCTTGGAACATCTAGCGATGTTACAACTTAAAATACTTATTATCTATTTACATCTATAAGTTCAAGGGTAGGACCGTCAATGTGAGCATATTTTTAAATTCATATTTACTTTTTCATTCAAAAATGGCTCGGAAAGCCAAAATGGTCAGGATGACCCATTTCAATGTCTATTGTTATTCTTTAAACTTATAGTCGACGGAGCCGACTTTTTTTAATCCGCGGATACGGAAATATGTACATGTTTTCGGAAGACTGTGCAATCTCCCGGATAGGAGCTGCTTCCTTTCTTTCAATATAAGCACGAAGTGGTTGTGCAGTCTCCCGGATAGGAGTCACTTCGCTATATTTTGCCTGAAGGGCACTTGGACTAACTACTGGAGGACTTAGTGCAATCTCCCGGATAGGAGTGGCCTCCATTGATTCGACCTCATTTTTTTTGAATCTGGATAATTATTAATAATGTTAGCCGGAGCCATTTGTGTGTCAAATTCCCTGTTAGGAAGGGTAGCGGCAATCTTGCTCATGTTTTCCATTCTGCGAAAAAGATGAAAAGATGCTGCGATAATAATAAACGTTTCGTTGGTCGGAAGGATAACATGTCTTCTTACAACACCATATGTACATAGTCTCGACGCTCGGATAAACGTACCGACCTAAATTCCACGAAGTGGAAGTTTGTTTATTACGAATTACCACTAAATCTTCCGTCTGTATATCGCGTCTCGGAAATTTCCTTATAACGATTATATGGAAAGAAACCTTTTACAAACTCATATCCAACGAAAGTAGAATTGTTGAGTTGACGCTTTCATTTTTCTAAACCGATTAACAATATGCATAGGAGATTCATTTATTAATGGCTCTGGAAAACAAGAATTGGAGATCCGACTTAAAGTGACTTGGATTCTGTACCTTGTGCGAATGTGGACTGTAGTTAATAAGGCACATGAGAAGAAGGAAAAGCAGTAGCATTTGGTAATTTGTGGAGCAAAACAAACTATGAATGTTTCCTCTCAGAAAAACAAGCAGAAATAATGGAAAGAACAATCTTGTCATACTTAAAAATGTCTCTTAAGAGTTGGAGCTTTTTTACGCTGAAATTGTCGCCAATAATTTGGATAATATTTTGATGTAGAGGTGGATTTGTGCCTTGCTTCGTAAACTGTGCCCGAAATAGTTGTAGAATATACCCTGACATGAGAACTAGGAACTGGACCTGTAATAATCCACCCGAAAATCGTATCCTGTGCAACTAATGTACCTGATATATTGATATGAGTACCTGGTAATATTATCTTTGGATAAAGATCTGCACCTATCAATATATCTACAGGTCTGCAGTCGAATAACTGCGTATCTGCCAAACGAATATTTGGCATCCGAGAAGCAAATTCTGAAGTTACAGAAAACGAAGGCAAATTTCCTGAAATACTTGGAACAACAAACGCCGTTGAGGGCAATAATAGCGATTTGTCGATTGGGGAACCAATGGTTATAGAACACATCTTCCTAGAAGTAGTGGAAACAGTCTGATTTACACCTGAAATCGTAGCTATTGTGGACTGAGTTGCTATGCCTATTTGACGCTGTAGGTTTTCTGTGATGAAGGAAGCTTCAGACGCAGGGTCAATAAGGGCACGAACAGGATATGTGACACCATCGTGTATAATGTGAACGATAGCTGTTCCTAATAAGACACTCCTATTT
>NW_026878171.1:0-10629 GCF_032173495.1 Musca vetustissima | reverse complement strand
TTTCTAGACTTAGTTCACTAGGCTATGCCAAATTTCGTGTAAATCGAAGCATATTTAGGGACTTTGGTGCACCATTTACCTAATATCGGGCGAAACTATATATGGGAGCTATATCTAAATCTGAACCGTTTTTTACGAAATTTAACACACATCTTTCTAGACTTAGTTCACTAGGCTATGCCAAATTTCGTGCAAATCGAAGCATATTTAGGGACTTTTGTGCACAATTTACCTAAAATCGGGCGAAACTATATATGGGAGCTATATCTAAATCTGAGCCGATTTTTACGAAATTTAACACACATCGTTCTAGACTTAGTTCAGTACGCTATGCCAAATTTCGTGGAAATCGAAGCATTTTTACGGACTTTGGTGCACTATTTACCTAAAATCGGACGAAAATATATATGGGAGCTATATCTAAATCTGAACCGATTTTTCCCAATTTCAATAGGGTTCGTCCTTGGGTCAAATAAATGAGCTGTGCCAAATTTCATCCAATTCGAATCAAAAATGCGACCTGTACTTTTTTTACAATTTAACATGGACAGACAGACGGACGGACGGACGGACTGACGGACATGCATAAATCGACTTAAAAAGTGATTCTATGCATATTCTCAAAAGGAACCATGTGTCTATCTCGTTTCCTTTTGCCTGTTACAAACATATGCACAAAGACATAATACCCTGTACCACAGTGTGGTGAAGGGTATAAAAATGAATGTGCAAGAATATGAAATTACTACATTGTTATTTGAATAGACATTCCACAGGACACTTATCTGTCGGGAGCAAATTTATCCAACAATAATAAATTTTCGAACATAAAACAAATGTTACTAGAAGCAAATATAATTTTTGTAGAATTCATTTTGAATCAATTTACACTTGTTAGCCAATCTGAAACTACATATCGTACTTATTAAGATTGCTATCGAATTTGGGAGCGCGCATATAATTAGTCCACGGATAAGTTAGCCTAAATAAAAGGAACCCTGCCATAGCCGTCATATGAAATTCCAATCGATTTTAAGTAAAGTCATATGCATAATTATTTTGACATTTTTAAATTTTTTTGTTGATAATTTCTTTGTTTGATTGCAATGATTAACGGTAACATGTTTATGTCCAATTCAGTGGTAATGGAGACAACAACAAATACACGCAATATTTCTACTAATTCTTTATGCATTCTCTTTCCGCCGATCGAAAATCAAATTTACATCATTATTGAGTGTGGCATAAGTATTTTGACAAATCTTTAATTTAGTCATTATACAATCTTCTTTTGGTAAAAGTCAGTTTATTTTTGTATTTTTAGAGTTCGGATAACCTCTATAATATTTCCAACATAAAATTAGTTACTACCCATAAACAATATTGGAAAAGTAGCCGAAATAAGCTCTTTTATAAGATCGTCAATAGTTTCGAAGTTTAATTCTGTTGTAAGTGTTATAGATATAGCAAAATAATTTAATTTATCGCGCAAACTGTTTATTATCAAATAAATAAATTTAGAAACACTAATAGTGTACAAAATTTAGCAAGAACAGGAAGGAAACGAAAAACAACAACTAATGAGGATAGGATAATACTACGAAAATTTAGAGCAGACGTCACACTAAAGCCAAAAAATGCTGCAGAGGAGTGGAATTTGAGTTCAGCAAAATCAATAAGTGAAAAAACAATCTGTCGACGCTTGAAAGAAAACAATGTTAAAACTTACATAAACAGAGTTATCCCATACATTTCACACCAAAACAAATTAAAGCGTTTGTCTTTTGCGAGGGAGTATGCTTCAAAGCCTGTTGAGTTCTGGATTAACGTTCTTTGGACAGATGAGAGTACTTTCGTGGACAATTCTTCGAAAAGAAAATTTTTTGTACGAATTCCACAACATGAACGGAAAACAAAGGCTCCAGTGTGCCAAAAAGTTGCTCATGGTGGAGGGAATGTCATGTTCTGGGGGTGTATTGCTCGTAATGGCCTCGGTAACTTTGTACCAATTGTCGGAAACATGAACCAACATCAATATTTATTGATTTTGAGGGACCACGCCTTCTGGACAGATATTAATAGGGCGTCATTTTATTTTACAGCAGGACAATGCTCCCTGCCACCGGGGCACAGTGGGAAAAAATGCAGATCTAGCGCGCAGAAAATCAAAGTAGATGTTTTACTGTATGTTTATCGATATTTTGGATAAGAATAGATTTAGATGGACAATTTTAAGTATTTTATGAAAAAATTGGCAATTTTTTTTTTTATTAACCCATTAAGCGCCGATTTTTTTTTTAGAAAAAGCTTAAATTTTTAGGTGAAAATTACTATTTTGAGGCAATTGAAATATTTTATAATAAGCAATATTTTTCGTTATAACTAATAGTACTCCTAGAATGGAAGCTTCTTTTAAAAATTCGGAAACATTTGGAGGGTAAAAAGTGGGTTAAGGCCAAACACTATTGTTATTATATATATCTTTATTATTGTAAATATTACATATCTAAAACATTAAACTATATATATTTTACAAAATTTAGGCGTTACTTATTAAATACTAATCACATTCAGAATCCGAGTTTTGATCTGAATTAGTAGGTAGCATTGGATCCTCCAGTAGTTTAAGGACTTCTTCAGATAGTGGCTCACTATATCGATGGCTAAGAGATGTACTACGAGACAAACATGATATTTTTGGATCAGAAGAAAATAGCAACCTATTAAAAAGATCCCTCATTGTTTCCTCACGACTAATTTTTCTGGTGTACAGTTCCCTGTAGTTCCGAAAGTCCTTATTTCTGGATTCCATGGCTTCTTCAGACAACATTCCTATGGGCAAAGCTGCACATTTGATTATATCAGCTCCATGCACTAATATTTTGTGTATGCTTGAAGGCATATAGAACCAAGAATATAATTCCACGAAAAGAATAAATATTTCCTCAGTAAGTCTATTTAATATATATTCTTTTACATCAGAACCATGTTTAGATTTTATCCAAACTTCAAAGAGCTCTCTGTACAAAATTGACATTTTTCCACTTCACTTGTTTAAGAACTAAAATAAATCGCTATTCACTTGTTTATAACTTGTATAATCCCGTTCTTTGACACTTATTGAATGAGAAAAATCTATGAATGAACATTTGTTAAATGCGGATTTTTCATTCATAGGTAGAAAAATCTATAAATAATATGTATTTTTGCATTCATTCGTAACTGATACCTGTATCCGACCCTAACGAAATTCGCATGACAAAGTCATAAAGTCATCCGAAGTCATGTCAGTCATTGGAAACCCCATAACAGGTATAATAAAAGTCCATAAACTCCACCTCCACGAAAATCATAAATATAGGTAAAACAGTGTATATATGAATGTTACACCAATGATATTTTTCCATGGTTCATAAAGTGGACCCTTTACCTGCGGTATTTTAAAAGACTCTTACAACCGATTTCGTTGTAATTTTAATTTTCATTTAGAAAGACATTTGGAATAAATGTATATTCAGTGCATGAGTTTAAAATCAACGTTTGGAGCAGCTTACTTAAATCCCTCATTTTCATACTCACACCCAGTACTCTTGAACCTTAGGATGGACATTTTGAACTTGTTTTTTTTCTTATCTGCTATGCTGTGATATATTCCAAGTCATATTTGATGAATTATATCAAAAAAATTCACAAATTTTTAATTTTATTTGAACAAAACCTTAAAAAAGCTTCCTACACAAAATTGGCATTTTTCCAAAAAATTGTCATAAATCCGAGAATGGCAGGAAGTCGCAGGAAAAAATTTAGTATGATGTTCTAGACAGACACACAAGAAAAATAAAACAAAAATCAAAGCTGAACTCGACTGCACTCCATACTAAACCCCTATTTTAATTGAAGGAATTAAAAAAAACGGGCCTTACATATATTTAGCCCGAAACACCTAAATTAAAATAACTTATGGGTTATATAACTATACCATTTAATTAAATACCAATACTATATATCAAAAATGGACAACATTTTATAATAATATATTCACAGAATGCACACGACCATCGCAATTTTATAGCAAAAAAATGCCATTTTTAACATTGGAAAAATTTTCTGTTTTAAATGTACCGTTATTCCGTTCTAGCTTATTAATTCGGATTATTTTATACGGACTTAAGTACTCTCAACACTCTACTTTAAAACTGCATTAATGTTTTAAAGTTTCCTTCAACTTCATTTTTTGATTTTCTGCGCGCTAGATCGGTATTTTTTCCCACTGTGCGGGGTAAACTGATTAAGGAATATTTTAAAGATATGGATCTCAATGTGCTGAGTTGGCCACCCCAAAGTCCTGATTCAAACGTTTTTGAGAGAGAGAAATATTTCACTGAGAAAGAGAAATATTTCACTGAATAAAATTCGAGATGAGACTATTTCAGAAGTTTCCGCTCTATGGAACGAGGTTCCTGCGGACTTGCTGAAAATGCTGGTGGATTCCGTACCCAGGCGGCTCCAAAAGGTGATTGCTGCTAACGGAGGTTATACCTTCTACTAATCTCTACATTAAACATGTATTTTGTTGTTGTTATAGAGCTTTATGGAATATTTATTAATCCTTTCTCCTTTGTCAAAATACTTTTGCCAAGCCATTAAAATGGTTATATGTAAACATGTTTTTTTAATAAATTACTTTTTGTTTATATTTTTTAAATATTTATTTTATCTAAACTTTACTAAAAAACAACGTGTCTCATTTGTATTCTCTAAAAAAAATTAAATAAACGAAACCTATTTTTATTTTCTGAACAAAATAATTATGCCTATTACTGTATTTATGTCGTGTACGTTCGGGCCGACCGACGTTTTTATACCCTTCGCCACACTGTGGTACATGTTATTATATCTTTGTAATAGGCAAAATGAAACGAGATAGGCACATGGTGCCTATGCATATGCATATAATCACTTTCTAAGTCGATTTATGCATGTCCGTCCGTCCGTTTGTCGGTCGTCCATGTTAAATTGTAAACAAAGTACAATTTGGCATAAGTCTCTTATTTGGCCCAAGGACGAACCCTATTAAAACTAGGAAAAGTCCCTATATATCATTCGATTTGCACCAAATTTGGCATAGTGTACTGAATTAGTTAGCTTCTACATCAATATTTTCGTCCGATTTCCACAACGTACTGAAGTTACTACAACATAACTTGCGGCATGTTCTTGATGAAATCGGTTCAGATTTAGATATAGCTTTCATATGGGTTCGTCCGATTTTAAGTAAATCGAGTACCAAAGCAGATCCTGGTGGCCAGATGCTGGTCAGGAGCATACACCAGCTGATTAGCACAATTTGGCTAGATGAATGCATGCCCAATGATTGGAACCTCAGCATCCTGGGTCCCGTGCAAAAAAAAAGGAGACAAGACGATATGTGCCAACTATAGAGGAATAAGTCTCCTTCCCATCGCATATAAAGTGCTATCCAGTGAGCTGTGTGAACGATTGAAGCCAATGGTCAATGACATCATCGGACCATACCAATGCGGCTTCAGACCTGGCAAATTCACCATTGACCAGATTTTCACTCTGCGCCAAATCCTGGAAAAGACCCACGAAAAACACATCGACACATACCACCTATTTGTCGACTATAAAGCCGCATTCGACAGCCCTATCCGTTCAGAGGTGTTTAAAGCCATGTCTGCGTTCGGCAATCCTGTAAAATTATTACGGCTATGCAGGATAACTTTAAGTGGCACAAGGTCCGCATTTAAAGTAGGAAAGGACCTATCGGAGCCCTTCAATACCGAACGAAGATTCAGACAAGGTGTCAGTTTGTCGTGTGATCTTTTTAACATCCTGCTGGAAAAGGTCATACGAGGCGCAAAGGTGAACAGAAATGGCACTCTGTACACCAAACAAGACATGTTACTCGCCTACGCCGATGACATCGATATAATGGGTCGAACATTGCGAGCGGTAACACCCACCTTTGAACAAGTTGAAAAGGAGTCTGCAAAAGTGGGTCTGGCAATAAACGGCGAGAGGACCAAGCTGATGGTATCAACGCGCAAAACGTCCAGTAGACCCGGGCCAACTGTGGAACTTGAGAACTACAGCTTCGAGGTAGTTAAAGACTTTATATACCTTGGTACCGCCATAACTAAAACGAATGACATCAGTTTTGAAATTCGGAGAAGGATTGTGATGGCCAACAAATGCTACTATGGTCTAAGTAAGCAGTTTAGAAACAAGGCCACCTCCCTCCAGACCAAACTCACACTTTACAAGACGCTGATACTACCCGTGCTATTATATGGATCAGAAGCATGGGTACTTGTGCAAGCAGATGAGGGAGCACTTGGGGTGTTTGAGAGAAAAATACTCCGAAAGATCTACGGGCCGATCTGCGTCGACGCTGAATATCGGAGTCGAATGAACCACGAGCTTTACAATTTATACGCGGACATCGACATAGTCAGTCGTATTGAGCTGCAGCGACTACGGTGGCTAGGCCATGTTGTGCGGATGAATGAAAATGCCCCAGCTCAAAAGGCATATAAAAATGAGCCTACTGATGGTTACCGTAGAAGGGGAAGGCCACGAATTAGATACTTACGTAAGTAATTAAGTAAGTGTACCAAAGCAACTCTATATCTGAACAAATGAAAAATTTAGTATAGGTTGCAGAATGACATTTTATGGATCCAATTTCATGTTAATGGTCCTTCAAAAATGCGACCTCTTTCAGGATTCATCTGTTGAGTATACCCAAAGTGTTGAAGGGTATCATATAGTCGGCCCCGTCTTTATTGTTTTTTTTTTTTTCTTAAAGCGAAATGATATTACTTTCGCTGCAATGTTACCAGTCAAAGTAATATTACGTATGTAAACTAATTATTACTTGTTCTCCCATACAACAAATGGTTGGCAATGTAAATTATTTTTACTGTGGAACTTGTTTTATTGAACTAGGTCTCTCTCCTACTTGTGGAACTTGTTTTATTGAATTAGATATCTCTCCTAATGTATTTTCCATAATTCTCTCTTATATACTGTTATTTTTCTCCAAATACAGTCCTTCATCCTTAAACATTCCTCTGCCAAAATATATGTCTCATTGAGCTAGGTTCGTCGTTCGACAAATATTTGTCTCACTGTGTGGCAATAACATTTTTATGTTAAATTTGAATAGGCTTGCTGTTAAGGCTGAATATACAGATGCATGTATGACGTATATACTATTGGTGCCGTAATATTAACAGATTTCGGTAATATACTTAATAACAATGTTAGTTTGTATTGGACAAGTTAAACATATCTAGGTTGGAATCAACAGGTTTTCATCCTCAATGTTAATGTACATATGTATGTTTGTAAATATATTGTGGTTTATGTTTTTGTCTGGGTGATGTGTTCGAAAATAAACATGATTTCTGTTATGCCAACCCAAAAAATAGTATGACAAAAACCCAGCGTAAACTGATTATACCGAAGTGATGGCATATTGATGATTTTTTGCATAGTTCCCATTATTGGATAAATGTTCTACTTTTCTTTTATTAATTTATGTATTCAATGAATGCCAATGACTTTTTGTGTCATGCTAAACACAAATTTTTATGTAGATAACGTCACGAGTTACCCATTAAAGTTCTAAAATACAAAAAAGAGGAAATATGTTAAATATAAGGTTGCACACATACAAGACATTCCGTTTCTTTGGGTGAAACAGCATAATATTTTTGTAAAAGCGAAATTAATTATGTCATTAAAATGTGTGTGCAAGTTAGCTGAAATATTTAAAAATATCAATAATTTCGGAAATAACCAGCAGGATAGAGATTTCGTATAAAACTATGCAAATTATGTATTTATAATTTATATACAAATTTATGTAATTTTTATAATAGATTCATAAATAGAAGGACAAACCGGACCCATAGGTTTGTCCTTCTATTTATGAATTGCACGAAAATGCCTATTCAACTGTAGTTGGAACTAATCTATACTGAAGGGAATGGTTTTGGAAAATGTGAAATGTGTTTGAACGCTATTAATACTTTTCTATGTCTTTGTGTATATGCTTGTAGCTTGCAAAAATAAACGAGATAGGCCCGTGGTTACTTTTGATAATATGAATTTGAACCAAGACGAACAATTGAAATTAGAGAAAATCGGTTAAGATTAGTTCACCCATGTCACAATGTTTAAACGAATGAGACAAAATTTTGCACAGCGCTCTGCATCTGAGTTAAATACAAAGGTACGTATGTGAAGTTTTGTATAAATCGGTTCTGATATAGCCATCTAGATACATACGTTTCAGCAACATTCTGTCTGACATATAAATGTTGCCTCATTTCAATTGAGTATTTTATCAAATTATAATTTACAAACCCATTAGTTATTTGTCATAATGGGGGGAGATATTTCAATAGTTTTTTACAAAAATAACTATTGTAATAAATTTTGCTTCAATTCTCTAAAGCATCTCGAAATATTATTTTTCTATAAAGCAAGACTAGTTCAGTTTTACTTCTGTTTATGTGGAACAATAAAGTTTTGTGTTAACGGTCGATAATAAGAAGAACTAACATTTTCTTCCTACATATAAAGAGCGTTTGGGTGTGTTAGTATATTTCATTGATTTGAATTAACATTAGCCAAATATAATTATACACATAATTTGTTCTAGTACTCTGTGGTTTATATTTTCCACACAAATGAAGGGAGCAGCGTTCTGTTATTACAGAACTTTCCTTCGTTTTACTGGGGGTGTGGGTAACCAAAGTGTATTCGAGATGTATTCATGAACTCTCGTGTTACTAAAGTTTTCCCAACTTTAGATAATTGAGTTCAACAGAATAATGAGAGCCATCTCATTCAAACCGATATAAACATACATAGGTAATGTACGAAGCTCTTCACAAACCACTTCATATGGTCACATTCACGTAGAACTTTGCTTGTTTTGTTTTGGTCGAAATTTTATTATTTTTTTGTTTTTGTTTTAATAATGAAATTTTTGTATATGCCCGGGTTAAAATAGACGGTATAACAACGTTACGGTCATTGTCGAAAGTACGAAAAAATTCATTTGGCATTGAAATTAATTGAAGAATACATATATATAATAACCCTACATAATTACATTTTCTTTGTAAATTATGGAATCTTCTGAATGTCACATATAATGTTACCTGCTGGGTAATTTCAACTGTAGAGTAATTTGACAACACCCTCAGCTATCCAGGCTGTGGTATGAATTCAGGTTTCGGAGCTTTACATTTTACTGTATATATGTCTATTTCATATTTAGGACTGATGATAACATGAAACGACGCCATATTGGCCCAACAAGTCTCAGATTTGGATTTAACGTAGTTTAAGTTAAATTAAATGTGCGATCGATTAATAAAATAGGTTCATAGAAAACGGTTCACAAGAAATTTACTATTATAAAATTTCTACCCTGGTTGTTGTTGTTGTAGCAGTTTATATGAATTGTATGTTTTCTGTTATGTTTCCTCCAGTTCTGTCTCCAGATTCAGAAATGCAGCTACCTCCACTGGCTGTAACCACAGATCTTCCGGAGTGAGGTGAGTAGGTTTGGCTGGGCAATTGAACAAGTGCAGTGTGGTATGAGGGCCTGTACCACATGCTGGACAGACACCCTGCACCTGGTCATCAATCCGTGCCCAATACGAATTGAGCCGACTGCACCATCCAGAACGTAACTGAGCCAAAACTACTCTGGTTTGTCTGGGCAGCTGACGTTCTTCAGCTGCTATGGGTGGGGGGTGAGCTCCGAGGACGGCAGTCACTTTGTAACCGTTCAGCGCTGCGGCTACTGCATCTGTATGAATGCCATTCAGACCTGCTCGATAGGCAACTTGATCTAGAGGCTCCCTTTTGTATCGTTGGACCTCTCTCTCTAGATCATGCAGATCCTTCCTGACACGCCTGGGTGGGGGAGTCCTATCCACCATATGATGGTTGGGATGATCGTCCCTGAAACACCCAAGCAGGTACTGCAACGAAAGCATATTGCTATGCTGACGTACGGGAAGGATCTTCGTCTCCTCATGAAGATGGTCCACTGGTGCCATGAGGAGGCACCCTGTCGCTGTCCTCAGGGCGGCATTCTGACAGGTCTGAATATTTCTCCATTGCGTATCACTGGAATTCGCAGACTACACTGGAACCGCATAGCTAGCCGCAGACCGACCTATCGCTTTGTAAGAGGTCAACAAGGTTTCCTTATCTGCGCCCCAAGTGCTGCCGGCAAGCGACTTGAGGACCTTGTTCCTACTTTTCAGCTTATCGCAGATAGCTGTGGTTTGCGCGGACGATTTGAACATGCTGTCGAATGTGACCCCGAGTATTTTGGGGAAGTTGGTGGTCGGAATTGTATGAACATTCAACGGGATTCTCATCTCCGCAGTCCATGTGGTAAATAATGTGGCCGACGACTTCGTGGCGAATATTTTCATATTCTTCGCTTTAAAGAAGGCTACTAATTCGACGTGGTATGCATTCAACCTCACACATATATCCTCAATAATGGGACCCGACGTCATGATCGTGCAATAATCTGCATATGTAGCGATTTCTATGCCGTCCGGAGGG
>NW_026878170.1:0-10638 GCF_032173495.1 Musca vetustissima | reverse complement strand
AGGTAAAGTTCACATTTTGAAGGCAAAACTTGAGATTTTCTTACTTTGACATGGTAGTTGATTTTGAGAAAACGGGTTGAGTTACAACCAAACTAAAAGCGCATATAGCATTACGCAGACGTACTAATAAGAATTACATCATTGATTCTTTGATTACATGATTGATTACATGCAAGAAAAAGTTTTTTCAGTATGTAGGTAAATTTCACATTTTGAAGGCAAAATTTGAGAATTTCTTACTTTGACATGGTAGTTGATTTTGAGAAAACGGGTTGAGTTACAACCAAACTAAAAGCGCATATAGCATTACGCAGACGTACTAATAAGAATTACAACATTGATTCTTTGATTACATGCACCAAAAAGTTTTTTCAGTATGTAGGTAAAGTTCACATTTTGAAGGCAAAACTTGAGATTTTCTTACTTTGACATGGTAGTTGATTTTGAGAAAACGGGTTGAGATACAACGGGTTGAGTTACAACCAAACTAAAAGCGCATATAGCATTACGCAGACGTACTAATAAGAATTACAACATTGATTCTTTGATTACATGCACCAAAAAGTTTTTTCAGTATGTAGGTAAATTTCACATTTTGAAGGCAAAATTTGAGATTTTCTTACTTTGAACTGGTAGTTGATTTTGAGAAAACGGGTTGAGTTACAACCAAACTAAAAGCGCATATTGCATTACGCAGACGTACTAATAAGAATTACAACATTGATTATTTGATTACATGCACCAACAAAGTTTTTTCAGTATGTAGGTAAATTTCACATTTTGAAGGCAAAATTTGAGATTTTCTTACTTTGACATGGTAGTTGATTTTGAGAAAACGGGTTGAGTTACAACCAAACTAAAAGCGCATATAGCATTACGCAGACGTACTAATAAGAATTACAACATTGATTCTTTGATTACATGCACCAAAAAGTTTTTTCAGTATGTAGGTAAATTTCACATTTTGAAGGCAAAGTTGAGATTTTCTTACTTTGACATGGTAGTTGATTTTGAGAATTACATTGAATAAGAATTACATCATTGATTCTTTGATTACATGCACCAAAAAGTTTTTCAGTATGTAGGTAAATTTCACATTTTGAAGGCAAAGTTGAGATTTTCTTACTTTGACATGGTAGTTGATTTTGAGAAAACGGGTTGAGTTACAACCAAACTAAAAGCGCATATAGCATTACGCAGACGTACTAATTAGAATTACAACATTGATTCTTTGATTACATGCACCAAAAAGTTTTTTCAGTATGTAGGTAAAGTTCACATTTTGAAGGCAAAATTTGAGATTTTCTTACTTTGACATGGTAGTTGATTTTGAGAAAACGGGTTGACTTACAACCAAACTAAAAGCGCATATAGCATTACGCAGACGTACTAATAAGAATTACATCATTGATTCTTTGATTACATGCACCAAAAAGTTTTTTCAGTATGTAGGTAAATTTCACATTTTGAAGGCAAAATTTGAGATTTTCTTACTTTGACATGGTAGTTGATTTTGAGAAAACGGGTTGAGTTACAACCAAACTAAAAGCGCATATAGCATTACGCAGACGTACTAATAAGAATTACAACATTGATTCTTTGATTACATGCACCAAAAAGTTTTTTCTGTATGTAGGTAAATTTCACATTTTGAAGGCAAAATTTGAGATTTTCTTACTATGACATGGTAGTTGATTTTGAGAAAACGGGTTGAGTTACAACCAAACTAAAAGCGCATATAGCATAACGCAGACGTACTAATAAGAATTACAACATTGATTCTTTGATTACATGCACCAAAAAGTTTTTTCAGTATGTAGGTAAATTTCACATTTTGAAGGCAACAGTTGAGATTTTCTTACTTTGACATGGTAGTTGATTTTGAAAAACGGGTTGAGTTACAACCAAACTAAAAGCGCATATAGCATTACGCAGACGTACTAATAAGAATTACAACATTGATTCTTTGGTTACATGCACCAAAAAGTTTTTTCAGTATGTAGGTAAAGTTCACATTTTGAAGGCAAAATTTGAGATTTTCTTACTTTGACATGGTAGTTGATTTTGAGAAAACGGGTTGAGTTACAACCAAACTAAAAGCGCATATAGCATTACGCAGACGTACTAATAAGAATTACATCATTGATTCTTTGATTACATGCACCAAAAAGTTTTTTCAGTATGTAGGTAAATTTCACATTTTGAAGGCAAAATTTGAGATTTTCTTACTTTGACATGGTAGTTGATTTTGAGAAAACGGGTTGAGTTACAACCAAACTAAAAGCGCATATAGCATTACGCAGACGTACTAATAAGAATTACATTTGATTCTTTGATTACATGCAAGAAAAAGTTTTTTCAGTATGTAGGTAAATTTCACATTTTGAAGGCAAAGTTGAGATTTTCTTACTTTGACATGGTAGTTGATTTTGAGAAAACGGGTTGAGTTACAACCAAACTAAAAGCGCATATAGCATTACGCAGACGTACTAATAAGAATTACAACATTGATTCTTTGATTACATGCACCAAAAAGTTTTTTCAGTATGTAGGTAAATTTCACATTTTGAAGGCAAAATTGAGATTTTCTTACTTTGACATGGTAGTTGATTTTGAGAAAACGGGTTGAGTTACAACCAAACTAAAAGCGCATATAGCATTACGCAGACGTACTAATAAGAATTACATCATTGATTCTTTGATTACATGCAAGAAAAAGTTTTTTCAGTATGTAGGTAAATTTCACATTTTGAAGGCAAAATTTGAGAATTTCTTACTTTGACATGGTAGTTGATTTTGAGAAAACGGGTTGAGTTACAACCAAACTAAAAGCGCATATAGCATTACGCAGACGTACTAATAATAATTACATCATTGATTTTCTTACTTGGACATGGTAGTTGATTTTGAGAAAACGGGTTGAGTTACAACCAAACTAAAAGCGCATATAGCATTACGCAGACGTACTAATAAGAATTACATCATTGATTCTTTGATTACATGCACCAAAAAGTTTTTTCAGTATGTAGGTAAATTTCACATTTTGAAGGCAAAATTTGAGATTTTCTTACTTTGACATGGTAGTTGATTTTGAGAAAACGGGTTGAGTTACAACCAAACTAAAAGCGCATATAGCATTACGCAGACGTACTAATAAGAATTACAACATTGATTCTTTGATTACATGCACCAAAAAGTTTTTTCAGTATGTAGGTAAATTTCACATTTTGAAGGCAAAATTTGAGATTTTCTTACTTTGACATGGTAGTTGATTTTGAGAAAACGGGTTGAGTTACAACCAAACTAAAAGCGCATATAGCATTACGCAGACGTACTAATAAGAATTACATCATTGAATCTTTGATTATAAGAATTACATCATTGATTCTTTGATTACATGCACCAAAAAGTTTTTTCAGTATGTAGGTAAATTTCACATTTTGAAGGCAAAGTTGAGATTTTCTTACTTTGACATGGTAGTTGATTTTGAGAAAACGGGTTGAGTTACAACCAAACTAAAAGCGCATATAGCATTACGCAGACGTACTAATAAGAATTACAACATTGATTCTTTGATTACATGCACCAAAAAGTTTTTTCAGTATGTAGGTAAATTTCACATTTTGAAGGCAAAATTTGAGATTTTCTAGTTGATAAGAATTACATCATTGATTCTTTGATTACATGCACCAAAAAGTTTTTTCAGTATGTAGGTAAATTTCACATTTTGAAGGCAAAATTTGAGAATTTCTTACTTTGACATGGTAGTTGATTTTGAGAAAACGGGTTGAGTTACAACCAAACTAAAAGCGCATATAGCATTACGCAGACGTACTAATAAGAATTACAACATTGATTCTTTGATTACATGCACCAAAAAGTTTTTTCAGTATGTAGGTAAATTTCACATTTTGAAGGCAAAGTTGAGATTTTCTTACTTTGACATGGTAGTTGATTTTGAGAAAACGGGTTGAGTTACAACCAAACTAAAAGCGCATATAGCATTACGCAGACGTACTAATAAGAATTACAACATTGATTCTTTGATTACATGCACCAAAAAGTTTTTTCAGTATGTAGGTAAATTTCACATTTTGAAGGCAAAGTTGAGATTTTCTTACATTGACTTTGATTGCATGCACCAAAAAGTTGATTCAGTATGTAGATAAATTTCACATTTTGAAGGCAAAATTTGAGATTTTCTTACTTTGACATGGTAGTTGATTTTGAGAAAACGGGTTGAGTTACAACCAAACTAAAAGCGCATATAGCATTACGCAGACGTACTAATAAGAATTACAACATTGATTCTTTGATTACATGCACCAAAAAGTTTTTTCAGTATGTAGGTAAATTTCACATTTTGAAGGCAAAATTTGAGATTTTCTTACTTTGACATGGTAGTTGATTTTGAGAAAACGGGTTGAGTTACAACCAAACTAAAAGCGCATATAGCATTACGCAGACGTACTAATAAGAATTACAACATTGATTCTTTGATTACATGCACCAAAAAGTTTTTTCAGTATGTAGGTAAATTTCACATTTTGAAGGCAAAATTTGAGATTTTCTTACTTTGACATGGTAGTTGATTTTGAGAAAACGGGTTGAGTTACAACCAAACTAAAAACGCATATAGCATTAGACAGACGTACTAATAAGAATTACAACATTGATTCTTTGATTACATGCACCAAAAAGTTTTTTCAGTATGTAGGTAAATTTCACATTTTGAAGGCAAAATTTGAGATTTTCTTACTTTGACATGGTAGTTGATTTTGAGAAAACGGGTTGAGTTACAACCAAACTAAAAGCGCATATAGCATTACGCAGACGTACTAATAAGAATTACAACATTGATTCTTTGATTACATGCACCAAAAAGTTTTTTCAGTATGTAGGTAAATTTCACATTTTGAAGGCAAAATTTGAGATTTTCTTACTTTGACATGGTAGTTGATTTTGAGAAAACGGGTTGAGTTACAACCAAACTAAAAGCGCATATAGCATTACGCAGACGTACTAATAAGAATTACAACATTGATTCTTTGATTACATGCACCAAAAAGTTTTTTCAGTATGTAGGTAAATTTCACATTTTGAAGGCAAAATTTGAGAATTTCTTAATTTTCTTACTTTGACATGGTAGTTGATTTTGAGAAAACGGGTTGAGTTACAACCAAACTAAAAGCGTATATAGCATTACGCAGACGTACTAATAAGAATTACAACATTGATTCTTTGATTACATGCACCAAAAAGTTTTTTCAGTATGTAGGTAAATTTCACATTTTGAAGGCAAAATTTGAGATTTTCTTACTTTGACATGGTAGTTGATTTTGAGAAAACGGGTTGAGTTACAACCAAACTAAAAGCGCATATAGCATTACGCAGACGTACTAATAAGAATTACAACATTGATTCTTTGATTACATGCACCAAAAAGTTTTTTCAGTATGTAGGTAAATTTCACATTTTGAAGGCAAAATTTGAGATTTTCTTACTTTGACATGGTAGTTGATTTTGAGAAAACGGGTTGAGTTACAACCAAACTAAAAGCGCATATAGCATTACGCAGACGTACTAATAAGAATTACAACATTGATTCTTTGATTACATCCAAGAATTACATCATTGATTCTTTGATTACATGCACCAAAAAGTTTTTTCAGTATGTAGGTAAATTTCACATTTTGAAGGCAAAGTTGAGATTTTCTTACTTTGACATGGTAGTTGATTTTGAGAAAACGGGTTGAGTTACAACCAAACTAAAAGCGCATATAGCATTACGCAGACGTACTAATAAGAATTACAACATTGATTCTTTGATTACATGCACCAAAAAGTTTTTTAAGTATGTAGGTAAATTTCACATTTTGAAGGCAAAATTTGAGATTTTCTTACTTTGACATGGTAGTTGATTTTGAGAAAACGGGTTGAGTTACAACCAAACTAAAAGCGCATATAGCATTACGCAGACGTACTAATAAGAATTACAACATTGATTCTTTGATTACATGCACCAAAAAGTTTTTTCAGTATGTAGGTAAATTTCACATTTTGAAGGCAAAATTTGAGATTTTCTTACTTTGACATGGTAGTTGATTTTGAGAAAACGGGTTGAGTTACAACCAAACTAAAAGCGCATATAGCATTACGCAGTCGTACTAATAAGAATTACATCATTGATTCTTTGATTACATGCACCAAAAAGTTTTTTCAGTATGTAGGTAAATTTCAAATTTTGAAGGCAAAATTTGAGATTTTCTTACTTTGACATGGTAGTTGATTTTGAGAAAACGGGTTGAGTTACAACCAAACTAAAAGCGCATATAGCATTACGCAGACGTACTAATAAGAATTACAACATTGATTCTTTGATTACATGCACCAAAAAGTTTTTTCGAGTATGTAGGTAAATTTCACATTTTGAAGGCAAAATTTGAGATTTTCTTACTTTGACATGGTAGTTGATTTTGGAAAACGGGTTGAGTTACAACCAAACTAAAAGCGCATATAGCATTACGCAGACGTACTAATAAGAATTACAACATTGATTCTTTGATTACATGCACCAAAAAGTTTTTTCAGTATGTAGGTAAATTTCACTTTTGAAGGCAAAATTTGAGAATTTCTTACTTTGACATGGTAGTTGATTTTGAGAAAACGGGTTGAGTTACAACCAAACTAAAAGCGCATATAGCATTACGCAGACGTACTAATAAGAATTACAACATTGATTCTTTGATTACATGCACCAAAAAGTTTTTTCAGTATGTAGGTAAATTTCACTTTTGAAGGCAAAATTTGAGAATTTCTTACTTTGACATGGTAGTTGATTTTGAGAAAACGGGCTGAGTTACAACCAAACTAAAAGCGCATATAGCATTACGCAGACGTACTAATAAGAATTACATCATTGATTCTTTGATCACATGCACCAAAAAGTTTTTTCAGTATGTAGGTAAATTTCACTTTTGAAGGCAAAATTTGAGATTTTCTTACTTTGACATGGTAGTTGATTTTGAGAAAACGGGTTGAGTTACAACCAAACTAAAAGCGCATATAGCATTACGCAGACGTACAAATAAGAATTACAACATTGATTCTTTGATTACATGCACCAAAAAGTTTTTTTCAGTATGTAGGTAAATTTCACATTTTGAAGGCAAAATTTGAGATTTTCTTACTTGACATGGTAGTTGATTTTGAGAAAACGGGTTGAGTTACAACCAAACTAAAAGCGCATATAGCATTACGCAGACGTACTAATAAGAATTACAACATTGAGTCTTTGATTACATGCACCAAAAAGTTTTTTTCAGTATGTAGGTAATCTCACATTTTGAAGGCAAAACTTGAGATTTTCTTACTTTGACATGGTAGTTGATTTTGAGAAAACGGGTTGAGTTACAACCAAACTAAAAGCGCATATAGCATTACGCAGACGTACTAATAAGAATTACATCATTGGTTCTTTGTTACATGCACCAAAAAGTTTTTTCAGTATGTAGGTAAATTTCACATTTTGAAGGCAAAATTTGAGATTTTCTTACTTTGACATGGTAGTTGATTTTGAGAAAACGGGTTGAGTTACAACCAAACTAAAAGCGCATATAGCATTACGCAGACGTACTAATAAGAATTACAACATTGATTCTTTGATTACATGCACCAAAAAGTTTTTTCAGTATGTAGGTAAATTTCACATTTTGAAGGCAAAGTTGAGATTTTCTTACTTTGACATGGTAGTTGATTTTGAGAAAACGGGTTGAGTTACAACCAAACTAAAAGCGCATATAGCATTACGCAGACGTACTAATAAGAATTACAACATTGATTCTTTGATTACATGCACCAAAAAGTTTTTTCAGTATGTAGGTAAAGTTCACATTTTGAAGGCAAAATTTGAGATTTTCTTACTTTGACATGGTAGTTGATTTTGAGAAAACGGGTTGAGTTACAACCAAACTAAAAGCGCATATAGCATTACGCAGACGTACTAATAAGAATTACAACATTGATTCTTTGATTACATGCACCAAAAAGTTTTTTCAGTATGTAGGTAAATTTCACTTTTGAAGGCAAAATTTGAGATTTTCTTACTTTGACATGGTAGTTGATTTTGAGAAAACGGGTTGAGTTACAACCAAACTAAAAGCGCATATAGCATTACGCAGACGTACTAATAAGAATTACAACATTGATTCTTTGATTACATGCACCAAAAAGTTTTTTCAGTATGTAGGTAAAGTTCACATTTTGAAGGCAAAATTTGAGATTTTCTTACTTTGACATGGTAGTTGATTTTGAGAAAACGGGTTGAGTTACAACCAAACTAAAAGCGCATATAGCATTACGCAGACGTACTAATAAAAATTACAACATTGATTCTTTGATTACATGCACCAAAAAGTTTTTTCAGTATGTAGGTAAAGTTAATTACAACATTAATTCTTTGATTACATGCACCAAAAAGTTTTTTCAGTATGTAGGTAAATTTCACATTTTGAAGGCAAAATTTGAGATTTTCTTACTTTGACATGGTAGTTGAGTTTGAGAAAACGGGTTGAGTTACAACCAAACTAAAAGCGCATATTGCATTACGCAGACGTACTAATAAGAATTACAACATTAATTCTTTGATTATAGTTGATTTTGAGAAAACGGGTTGAGTTACAACCAAACTAAAAGCGCATATAGCATTACGCAGACGTACTAATAAGAATTACAACATTGATTCTTTGATTACATGCACCAAAAAGTTTTTACAGTATGTAGGTAAATTTCACATTTTGAAGGCAAAATTTGAGATTTTCTTACTTTGACATGGTAGTTGATTTTGAGAAAACGGGTTGAGTTACAACCAAACTAAAAGCGCATATAGCATTACGCAGACGTACTAATAAGAATTACAACATTGATTCTTTGATTACATGCACCAAAAAGTTTTTTCAGTATGTAGGTAAATTTCACTTTTGAAGGCAAAATTTGATATTTTCTTACTTTGACATTGTAGTTGATTTTGAGAAAACGGGTTGAGTTAGAACTAAACTGTAAGCGCATATAGCATTACGCAGTCGTACTAATAAGAATTACAACATTGATTCTTTGATTACATGCACCAAAAAGTTTTTTTTCAGTATGTAGGTAAATTTCACATTTTGAAGGCAAAGTTGAGATTTTCTTACTTTGACATGGTAGTTGATTTTGAGAAAACGGGTTGAGTTACAACCAAACTAAAAGCGCATATAGCATTACGCAGACGTACTAATAAGAATTACAACATTGATTCTTTGATTACATGCACCAAAAAGTTTTTTCAGTATGTAGGTAAATTTCACATTTTGAAGGCAAAATTTGAGATTTTCTTACTTTGACATGGTAGTTGATTTTGAGAAAACGGGTTGAGTTACAACCAAACTAAAAGCGCATATAGCATTACGCAGACGTACTAATAAGAATTACAACATTGATTCTTTGATTACATGCACCAAAAAGTTTTTTCAGTATGTAGGTAAATTTCACATTTTGAAGGCAAAATTTGAGAATTTCTTACTTTGACATGGTAGTTGATTTTGAGAAAACGGGTTGAGTTACAACCAAACTAAAAGCGCATATAGCATTACGCAGACGTACTAATAATTGATTCTTTGATTACATGCACCAAAAAGTTTTTTCAGTATGTAGGTAAGTTCACATTTTGAAGGCAAAACTTGAGATTTTCTTACTTTGACATGGTAGTTGATTTTGAGAAAACGGGTTGAGTTACAACCAAACTAAAAGCGCATATAGCATTACGCAGACGTACTAATAAGAATTACAACATTGATTCTTTGATTACATGCACCAAAAAGTTTTTTCTGTATGTAGGTAAATTTCACATTTTGAAGGTAAAATTTGAGATTTTCTTACTTTGATAGTTGATTTTGAGAAAACGGGTTGAGTTACAAGCGCATATAGCATTACGCAGACGTACTAATAAGAATTACAACATTGATTCTTTGATTACATGCACCAAAAAGTTTTTTCAGTATGTAGGTAAAGTTCACATTTTGAAGGCAAAATTTGAGATTTTCTTACTTTGACATGGTAGTTGATTTTGAGAAAACGGGTTGAGTTACAACCAAACTAAAAGCGCATATAGCATTACGCAGACGTACTAATAAGAATTACATCATTGGTTCTTTGATTACATGCACCAAAAAGTTTTTTCAGTATGTAGGTAAATTTCACATTTTGAAGGCAAAGTTGAGATTTTCTTACTTTGACATGGTAGTTGATTTTGAGAAAACGGGTTGAGTTACAACCAAACTAAAAGCGCATATAGCATTACGCAGACGTACTAATAAGAATTACAACATTGATTCTTTGATTACATGCACCAAAAAGTTTTTTCAGTATGTAGGTAAATTTCACATTTTGAAGGCAAAGTTTGAGATTTTCTTACTTTGACATGGTAGTTGATTTTGAGAAAACGGGTTGAGTTACAACCAAACTAAAAGCGCATATAGCATTACGCAGACGTACTAATAAGAATTACATCATTGATTCTTTGATTACATGCAAGAAAAAGTTTTTTCAGTATGTAGGTAAATTTCACTTTTGAAGGCAAAATTTGAGAATTTCTTACTTTGA
>NW_026878169.1:0-10682 GCF_032173495.1 Musca vetustissima | reverse complement strand
TTTGCCTCAATAAAAATTTGAAAAAAATCCAATATATACGCCTAAAGCCAGCAAACTAAAGATGTAAAATGAATTATGTATAATGGAGTATGTTTGTGGACATATTTAGATCGTATTTCTGCAAGAATCACTGCGAAAGACCTATTGGTCTCGAAGATATCGGCCGAAATATATAACAATCCAAAAATGTTTATCACAAAAAAGTATTTTGCTTTTTATTATTATTTTAGAAAAAATTGTTACATAGAACACGTTTGGTCTTTTTGTGGTTACCATGCAGCAACATTTCATTCAATATTTGGTAATTTCTCGTCCTAATCTCAAAATCAGAGCATTAAATATAGTCGTCGGGGCTTCAAAACACCCCAAATATGTTAAGAATAATAAAAAGGAGGTTTTACAAAATATATCGCGAGGACAGGACCTTAAAAACTATTAAAACCAAAATCCGACAAACAAATTATTTAAAAAAATATCGCGAAACCCCATTTTTCTAACTTCGAAAACTTTATGGTTCATTTTTATTGATCTAGGAACCAAAATATACGATGAAAATAGCGATAAGGAGGTCAGATTCAAATATATGGACGGTTTTCTGGCAATAGAAATACATCTTATTTCGAAAAAAAAATACATCGACCCGTTTATTCCCTACTGCATTTTATTCGCAACTGATGGTGTTAATCGGAGATAAAATATAGAATGCGTATTCGCCACCAGCAACCACAGTTTTTCAAAAGACAATAGGATTTGACGAATAATGATGTTTTATCCCAACTTCATGTATTGGTTTTTATTACTATTGCTTTAGAACTGTTCATATCTTTAAATCTGACCCACTTATTGGTATTTACATTGCATATATTGGTTCCTAGATCAATATTACTGGACCATACAAATTTCGAAGTCAAAAAATTTGAGTTTCGCGAATTTTTTTTAAATAATTTGTTTGTCGGATTTTGGTTTTTATAGTTTTTAAGGTTCTGTCCTCGCGTTATATTTTGCAAAACCTCTTCTTTATTATTCTAAACATATTTGGGATGTTTTGAAGCCCCAATGACTATGTTTAATACTCTCATCTTAAGATTAGGACGAGAAAATACCAAATATTAAATGAAATACTGATGGAGAATGTATTGAATGTAAATGTGAGAAAATACCCACGAAAAAATGCCGTGATGTAATGAAATCGTGGTCAAATCGCTTATAGTATGTGGTTAACCGCAATTGTAACTATAAAAAGACCAAACGTGTCCAATGTAACAATTTTTTCTATAATAATAATAAAAAGCAAAATACTTTTTTGTGATAAACATTTTTGGATTATTATATATTTCGGCCGATATCTTCGAGACCAATAGGTCTTTCGCTGTGATTCTTGCAGAAATACGATCTAAATATGTCCACAAATGTACTACATCATACATAAGTCATTTTACATATTTAGTTTGCTGGCTTCAGACGTATATATTAGAATTTTTTCAAATTTTTATTGAGGCAAAATACTTTTTACACTCACTGTATATATACAATTTAATCTATATTAGATATCAACGTATTAACATTTTTAACACATCTGTATGAATTCCTTTTGTCCTTTCACTTTGTGATACGTTCTCAAACGATGCCAATACGCATCGTTAAGATCGACAACAAAAACCTTTATTTCCCGGAAAATAACTAAAAAATTCTTCTCTACAACTATCTGTCTGTCTATAAATATTTTTTCTTTTATTCAATTGGCATTTATTTTCTATTGCGTCTGCCTGTTGGTATGGGTGAAATTTGTCGCGTCGCGTCGCACCATCATTATTACAGCTGCATACAGTGCATAACAACCATTGCCACATCATCGAAGCTTATTCCGCACAATAAATTTTGTGATAAATGTGTCTTTGAGAAATAAAATTCACATTTGCTATAAAAATCGCCAGGAATTGTAATAAGGAATAAAGAAAACAAGAAGAAGAACAACAACAACAAAATAGAAACGGCAACAAGAAGAGAGAATGTAATGAAAATTTATATAAAAAAGTAAATTTATTGAGTATGGAATATTTTTATGGAAGCGGAGCGTATATTTGGGAATGATGAAATATAAGTGTTGAAACAATTTTGAATGTTTTGGAAATTATTATTCTCTCCACCATTTGGTCTTCTTACTTACTTTCTTAGCTGGCTTATTACAGAACGGTTGTTTCATAAGTCGAGCTTAAAAAAGGTTTCAAAGCGCGTCTCCTCCAATTTGAAAGACTCCGTTCCAATATGTTGTTTTCTACTTGGTCTTTCCATCTAATTCGTGGCCTTCCCCTTCTGCGGGAACCATCAGTACTTACTTACTTAGCTGGCTTGTTACAGAACGGTTGTTCCATAAGCCGAGCTTAAAAAAGATTTCCAAGCGCGTCGGTCTTGTGCGCAAGTCCACCAATTTGGAAGACCACGTTCCAAGATGTTGTTTTCTACTTGGTCTTTCCATCTAATTCGTGGCCTTCCCCTTCTATGGGAACCATCCGTAGGCTCATTTTTATATGCCTTTTGAGCTGGGGCATCTTCATTCATCCGCACAACATGGCCTAGCCACCGTAGTCGCTGCAGCTCAATACGACTGACTATGTCGATGTCTGCGTATAAATTGTAGAGCTCGTGGTTCATTCGACGCCGATATTCACCGTCGACGCAGATCGGCCCGTAGATCTTTCGGAGAATTTTTCTCTCAAACACCCCAAGCGCTGCCTCATCTGCTTGCGCAAGTACCCATGCTTCTGATCCATATAATAGCACGGGTAGTATCAGCGTCTTGTAAAGTGTGTGTTTGGTCTGGCGAGAGGTGGCCTTGTTTCTAAACTGCTTACTTAGACCATAGTAGCATCTGTTGGCCATCACAATCCTTCTCCGAATTTCAAAACTGATATCATTCGTTTTATTTATGGCGGTACCAAGGTATATAAAGTCTTTAACTACCTCGAAGCTGTAGTTCTCAAGTTCCACAGTTGGTCCGAGTCTACTGGACGTCTTGCGCGTTGATACCATCAGCTTGGTCTTCTCGCCGTTTACTGCCAGACCCACTTTGGCAGACTCCTTTTCAATTTGTTCAAAGGTGGCTGTTACCGCTCGCAATGTTCGACCCATTATATCGATGTCATCGGCGTAGGCGAGTAACTGGTGTTGTTTGGTGTACAGAGTGCCATTTCTGTTCACCTTTGCGTCTCGTATGACCTTTTCCAGTAGGATGTTAAAAAGATCACACGACAAACTGTCACCTTGTCTGAATCCTCGTTCGGTATTGAAGGGCTCCGATAGGTCCTTTCCTACTTTAACGGCTGACCTTGTGCCACTTAAAGTTATCCTGCATAGCCGTATTAATTTTGCAGGAATGCCGAACGCAGACATGGCTTTAAACACCTCTGAACGGATAGGACTGTCGAATGCGGCTTTATAGTCGACAAATAGGTGATATGTGTCGATGTGTTTTTCGTGGGTCTTTTCCAGGATTTGGCGCAGAGTGAAAATCTGGTCAATGGTCGATTTGCCAGGTCTGAAGCCGCATTGGTATGGTCCGATGATGTCATTGACCATTGGCTTCAATCGTTCACACAGCACACTGGATAGCACTTTATATGCGATGGGAAGGAGACTTATTCCTCTATAGTTGGCACATATCGTCTTGTCTCCTTTTTTGTGCACGGGACACAGGATGCTGAGGTTCCAATCATTGGGCATGCATTCATCTAGCCAAATTGTGTTAATCAGCTGGTGCATGCTCCTGACCAGCATCTGGCCACCAGTCTTGAATAGTTCGGCTGGTAACCCATCGGCTCCTGCTGCTTTGTTGTTCTTGAGCCGATTAATTGCTTTTATGACCTCATCTTGGCTAGGTGGTATACACTCTATACCATCATCTCCTATTGGTTCTGGGGTATCTTCTTCATCGCCACTATTTGATACTAGTAGCTTTTCGAAATGCTCCTTCCAGATCCTCAACACGCTGTCTGTATCTGTCACCAGGTTTCCTTCTTCATCTCTACAGGAGGATGTGCCTGCACCAAAGCCTTCGGTTTGGTGTTTTACTCGTTGGTAAAATTTCCGGACTTCATTCTGACTCCTGTACATCTCGATTTGCTCACGCTCACGTTTTTCTTGTTCTTTCTTCTTTTTTCTGAAAACACGTTTCTCCTCTCTCCTTTTCTCCCGATAATTCTCCATCACGTTACGTGTTGCTACTGTCTGCAGGGTTGCCCTATACGCTGCGTTTTTCACATCAGTAGCATTACGACACTCCTGATCGTACCATGGGTTTCTTGGTGGTGGTTTTTGGTACCCAATTGTTCTTTTTGCTGCAGTTTGTAGGGAGTGGGCAATTCTTTGCCATTGTGTTTCTATACTATTATCGGGACAAGAAGAGCTTTCTTCAAGCAGATGGGTAAGTTGAGCGGAGTAGGCCTCGGCTACCTGTTGTGTTTGCAGCTTTTCGACGTCGAGTTTCCGTGTTGTATTAGATCGCACCTTTGCTGCAACATTTAGACGGGTGCGTACCTTGGCTGCCACAAGGTAATGGTCCGAATCGATATTCGCTCCTCGGATCGATCGGACGTCTAACACACTGGATGCATGCCTTCCGTCTATCACAACATGATCAATTTGATTTCTCGTTACTTGATCAGGAGAAATCCAGGTGGCCTTGTGTATATCGAGATGCTTGAATCTGGTGCTGCTAACTACCATGTTTTTTGCTGCCGCGAAGTCAATCAACCTCATGCCGTTGTCGGAAGTTTCTTCATGAAGGCTGAATTTTCCGACGGTGGGGCCAAAGATATTTTCCCTTCCGATTTTTGCATTAAAATCTCCTAGCAGAATTTTAATGTCATGGCCAGGGCAACGGTCATATGCTGTTTCTAGGCGCTCATAAAATATATCTTTGGTCTGTTCATCTTTATCTTCGGTCGGAGCATGGGCGCAAATTAGACTGATGTAAAAGAACTTCGCTTTTATACGGATTATAGCAATTCGCTCATCTACTGGAGTGAATCTGGAGACAAGGTCTTTTATTCTCCTGTTAACCATAAATCCGCAGCCAAATTCATGTCTCGTTTCATGGCAGCTATAATACAGGGCGTAATCGTCTGATTTACTTACGCCTGTCCCTTTCCATCGCATTTCCTGTAAGGCAATAATATCGGCTTTGTACTTCTTAAGTATATCCGCCAAAGCGAACACTGCCCCTGTTCTGTATAGCGTGCGCACATTCCAAGTGCAGATTCGCAGATCGTGGTCCTTTATACGTTTGCGGGGGTCGTCAACATTATGGGGGTTTGGTTTTCTTTTTCTTTGCTTTTTCATAGTAGGTTGGGTTTTCCGAGAGTGGGCAACTAACCCGACGCCTCAACACATTTTTTTATAGTTCTTATGGGTGAACTCGCGGCACATATTAGCTCACTATTTCATCGGGTGATGAGAATAGCTCCCCAGGTGGCACCGCAGGGAGGTCAGTGTCCACAATTGAGATGAAAGAGGGACCAAGATAAGCCTGGGCTTCGCCATGTTAAAGCCAATCAAAGCCGTTGCTTGGTATCTATCATCCCCTACGCCACCATCAGTAGGCTCGCTATTATATGCCTTCTGAGCTGGGACATTCTCATTCATTCGCACAACATGACCTAGCCAGCGTATTCGATGCAGCTCAATACGACTGACTATGTCGATGTCCGCGTATAAATTGTAAAGCTCGTGGTTCATTCGACGCCGATATTCACCGTCGACGCAGATCTTTCGGAGAATTTCAAATTTCTCAAATTCTTTCAAACACCCCAAGCTGCCTCATCTGCTTGCGCAAGTGCCCATGTTTCAGATGGTCTGTCGGGAGGTGGCCTTGTTTCTGAACTGCTTACTTAGACCATCTGTTGGCCATCACTATGCTTCTCCGAATTTCAAAACCGATGTCATTCGTTTTATTTATGGCCGTAACAAGGTATATAAAATCTGTAACTACCTCGAAGCTGTTGTTCTCAAGTTCCACAGTTGGTCCGAGTATACTGGACGTCTTGCGCGTTGATACCATCAGCTTGGTCTTCTCGCCGTTTACTGCCAGACCCACTTTGGCAGACTCCTTCTCAATTTGTTCAAAGCTGGCTGTTACGGCTCGCAATGTTCGACCCATTTTGTCGATGTCACCTGTTGTGTTTGCAGCTTTTCGACATCGAGTTTCCGTGTTGTGTTCGATCGCACCTTTGCTGCAACATTAAGACGAGTGCAGACCTTGGCTGCTACAAGGTATTGGTCCGAATCGATATTCGCTCCTCGTATCGATCGAACGTTTAATACACTGGATGAATGTCTTCCGTCTATCACAACATGATCAATTTGATTTCTCGTTGCTTGGAGAAATCTATGTGGCCTTGTGTATATCGAGATGCCTGAGTTTGGTGCTGCTAACTACCATGTTTTTTGCTGCCGCGAAGTCAATCAACCTCATGCTGTTGTCAGATGTTTCTTCATGAAGGCTGAATTTTCCGACGGGCCAAACCTATTTTCCCTTCCTATTTTTGCACCACCTACGGGTGGCGTAGGGGATGATTATTGGGAGTACTGTTATATAAGGCTTCCAAACAGCCAATTCGTTTGAAAAACGTGACCAAACTACAGAATATTGGGGAATATCGATATGTGGGGGCTTGGTATGTTCGTCTGTAGAAATGAGGATAGAGACTGCAGATAAGATAGAGCTTTTAAAAACTACTGTTTTGTATTAACATAGCCCCCATCCATATGTATTTTGAAGCTACTAGCCGCATTTTCAAACTGAAGTAGTTCTAATGTTTTTGGTGGAAAATAAGCTTTTTCGGGTATATTTTTCAATATAGTTCCACTATTTGGCTTAGCCCTCATATACAAATCGTAGTACATTTTTGTAATTTGAAGACTTGAGCTGCAATTTCCAATCGAAGGGATGTAATTTGGTATTCCCAATTTTAGAACCTTGAAAACCATATTAGAAGAAAATGTTCAATATAGATTCATATTTTGTTATAGGCCCCAATAAACAATTTCGGTCTATTTGCGGTGTGTTCTTACGGCATTCCGGGGATCTGGTGGATATTTTGTCAAAGAACCCATATCTAGTATCTCGAGCACTTTTGGAAGGTTTAAATGCTCGTCTCATGTGGGAGGGTATAAAACAGTAAGGAAAGTAGTAAAGTCGGACTGGGCCGACTATATGATACCCTTCACCACTTTGGGTATATTCTACATAGTCTCCTAACAGACGTGGCCTCTTCGAAAGAACATTGACATGAAATTTAACGAACTTGAATATGTGATCTTTATACCTTTCAGAAACCTATGCTAAATTCTATTTCATTTGGTACGCTATGAAATATTTCGTGGAAATGTAAAAATATGTAAGGACTTTGGTGCACCATTCCTATTAAATCGGACGAAAATATATATGGGAGCTATTTTGCAATCTGAACCGTTTTTAACGAAACTTACACACATCATTATAAGCTCAATTAAGTACGCTGTGTTAAATTTCGTGCATATGTAGGGACTTTGGTGCACCATTTACATTAAATCGGACGAAAATATATAAGGGAGCTATATCCAGATCTGAACCCATTTTCACGAAACTTAGCACACATTATTCTAAACTTAATTCAGCACGCTATGCCAAATTTCGTGTAAATCGAATTATATATATGGACTTTTGTGCACCATTTACATTAAATCGGACGAAAATATATATGGGAGCTATATGTAAATCTGAATCGATTTTTCCCAATTACAATAGGGTTCGTCCTTGGGGCAAATAGATGAGCTGTGCCAAATTTCATCCAATTAGGATCATAAATGCGACCTGCACCTTGTTTACAATTTAACATGGAAATAGATGAGCTGTGCCAAATTTCATCCAATTCGGATTATAAATGAGACCTGTACTTTGTTTACAATTTAACACCAACAGACGGACGGACATGCATAAATCGACTCAGTAAGGGATTCTATGCATATTCTCAAAAGGAACCAAGTATCTATCTCGCTTCCTTTTGCCTGTTACAAACATATGCACAAAGACATAATACCCTGTACCACAGTGCGTTGAAGGGTATACAAATTCGACCAATTCAAACTTACTTGTTTGTTGTTAAATTATGTGATTTATAGACGATGTCGAATCCGCAATCGATAAACCATTTTATTATTGTATTTTGTTGTCGTTATCATATTTCGAAGAGTTTTAACCGGCTGGCAAATGAGCATACATTATGTTAAAGACTTGCAACTTTGTATACATGTTTGAATACTTAATTAAGAATAAATTAAATTGACAACATGTTGTTGTTTTTGTAATTAAAGACGGCTGGCATGATTGCTAGAGATGGTATTTACCGGGTAAATACCCAAGGGGTGGGTAAATACCCATTTGCGGGTATTTATTTGTGTATTTACTATATTGAGTTGATAATACAACATCTTACACCCTATTTCTGTTATCAAATCGATTTGGAATGGATAGTTTTACGATACTTTAAAGACGTGGGTAAATAACGGAGTATTTATCCAAAAATAGTAGGTAGCCCCGAAATAGTAGGTAACAATCTGATGGTCATATCACCCATATCAAACGTCTTCAGTTTGGGCTATAATTTAAACATAAATTGACTTAGAAACGAACGCCACTTACAAATCATTGCAAAAACGTGCAGATCCGCTTTCTACCGAAAAAATTATGTTGAGCGACAAAGCTCATTTCTAGTTCAATGGGTACGCATAAAAGTAGAATTGTCGGTTTAGGAGCGAAGATCGGCCAGAAGCATTGCCAAAGCTAATAATGGATACAGAATAAATCAAAGTTTGCCCGAGCTCAGTGAACATGTTATTTCACATTAAGCACCTGCCAACTGGTCGCCTACATTCTGCAATTTAACTCTTTTAGACTATATTTGGTGGGGCTATGTTAAAGTTCATGTCTGTAGAATTTAGGATAACACCTAGATCCACAAACAAGTCTACATTTTTATACTGTTGTTCAGGGTATTATGTTTGTAACGTGCAAAAGGAAACGAGATAGATCATACTTTTGAGGATATGCACAATATATGTTCCATATGTTGTCGTGTTCCCCCAAGATAACGCTAGGTCACACACATCTACAGTGACTCGTCAGAAACTTCGGGAGGTTGCTTGAGAATTTTTAATGCATCCGTTATACAGTCCGGTCCTCGGAGTAAGTGAAGCTTTGCGGCGGATCTTCGAATTAATACCGGCGGGCTGAGCTTTTCCAATGGGGCGCTGGTCGACGCTCAATTTCGACACCCAATGGTGTACCATGGTTAAAGCCGTTAAGGCGGGAATCATGTAAAACTCACAGGATTCATCATCTCATGCTGGTAGATTGTTTATTTGGTAAAATGAAAAGTCAAATTAAGAGGCCCTTGTATGGGAGCCATATAAAATCATGAACCTAATCTCAAACTTTCTAGAATGGAATTTTTCACTGGGATTACGGAATGCCAGATTTAGCCACTGCGGAATCCCGAAAATTGGGTTATACCAAAATATGGACCTACATCGAAAAGGTTGTAAACCTTAAAAGGGCGCAAATAGGATGGAACATCTATGTGCAAACCTTCACCTTGACAATTTTGTGGGGTTATTAGTGGGAAAATTTGACACACCATTAAAATCAAATGTTTAAAATTAGAGTCGATTTGATGGCAATACTGGATAGAGACTTTTTACCTAATGGGAATCAAAAATATAAAAATTTCTCCAATAACACTATTAGCACTTTTATTTGTCACTTTTTAAAATTTTTTAGCACTTTCTAGCACTTTTTTAAACAAAATCTAGCATTTTTTATAAACAAAGTTTTGGCAACACTGATCCTAGCAGACGTCGCCTTTTTGAAGGTATACTAATATCATACGTTGTGTGAATCGGCCTAGCTATGGGTCTTTAGTGAACAATTTACATTACGCAGGACGAAAATATATATGGGAGCTTTAACTGAATCTGAACCGAATTTCACGAAACTTAGCACACATAATTCTCGACCTAATTCAGTACCCTATGCAAAATTTCGTGCAAATCGAAAGATATATAGGGACTTTTGTGCACCATTTACATGAAATCGGACGAAACTTCATATGCAATCATTATACCTAAATCTGGCCCGTTTTTCTCGAAACTTAACACACGTCATTCAAGACTTGCACGATTTGCACGAAATTTTGTGTAGTGTACTCAATTACACTACACAAAATTTCGTGCAAATCGAAAGTTATATAGGGACTTCGAGGCACCATTTACATAAAATCGGACGAAACTATATACGGGAGCTATATCTAAATCTGAACCGATTTTCACGAAACTTAGCACACATCATTCTGGACCTAATTCAGTACCCTATGCCAAATTTCGTGCAAATCGAAAAATATATAGCGACATTGGTGCCATATTTACTTTAAATCGGACGAAAATGTATCTAAATCTGATCCGGTTTCAATAAGGTTCGTTCTTAGGCCAAAAATGTGACTTGTGGCATATTTTATCCAAATCGGATCATTTCCTTTCCTCTTACAAACATCTCCTTTTGCCTCTTACAAACATGTGCAGAAGGACATAATACCCTGTACCATAGTGTGGTGAAGGGTGTACAAATTGGTATCTAGGCAGGATTGTGAAAA